>NC_052535.1:66686267-66990767 GCF_016699485.2 Gallus gallus | reverse complement strand
TGACATTTCTGCTGACCATCTGAAAGACAGCTGCCAACATGTGTAATCATCCCAAAAGATCTCTTACTCTTCTCCACAGCAAAAAAAAATGCTACCTCTCTGTCTGAGAGCAGAATCTCTCAATTTTTTTTAGTTTCTCATGACTTAAGTTACTTTGATGAGTATTTTTGTTGGTTTCTTCTTTCACTCAGCAATGAAACCAAACTAATTAAGATCTCTATGTCGTTTAATGTTATTAAGATAGAGCCTGAGTTTCTTCCAGTTGTACTAGCTAAAGGGTACCTTCATTAATGAGTGATGATATAGTAGTGCAAATAAAGTGTTTTAAAGAAAAGAAGGATGCCTGCAACTTCTTTCACTCCTGTCACTCCCTAATTATTTACACATATACTGGAGAACCTCTGTGAATCATTTGCAAGGCACCAGAATATTTTTCAAGTATTGTAAACTACCTGTAAAATAGCTGTGCGTCTAAATGCACCTCCATGGTAACTTGATTTTCTAATGAATCTCAAACACATATAGATTAAAGTAATTGTATTAAGAATTTCCATTCGTCCTTAACAAATTATTGAACCTTCAATTTTGACTGGTCCAAGAGAGAGATCATCTGGGGTCTTCTAATAAGAATAGGACTAAGAACCAAAGATTAATGTGAGAAATTACTGATAACTGTGCCTTTAGGTCAAGTTTATATAATAATAGAGGTTGTGGATAAAATAAATTATTCAGTGTGGTTGAACTCAGCTGACATACCAACTAGCCAGAGGTAAAATTAGTGGTTGAAAAATATGGAACTCAGTTGACATGTAAACTGGCCAGAGGTAAAATTAATTCTTGAAAAATGAGTCCGTGTAATTTGATTTTTCATGCAAAGTATAACAGTGAGTGAAATAAAAAGTTGAATATTCTACAGTTATGGAGTTTTTTCATCACTGACTCTAATACACTTCAAATTAGATTGAAAAACTGTTATGTCATGATGGTGTGATATAAGAAACATTTTAGCATTCGATTCAATTCCATGTGGTCAAATGTCAGCTTTGAATCAAAAACTGGCTACAGTCTGAGAGTGTATGCTCCTGTATCTATGGGGATGGAGATGTCAGAGACAGGTTCTTCACAATATTGCACAGCGTGAGAAAGAGAGACGAGAGAACTTAACTGGGAAAATAAAAAATGAAATGAAATAAAATAAAATAAAATAATAAAATAAAATAAAATAAAATAAAATAAATTAAAATAAAATAAAAAAGGTCAGACTGGATATAAAGAAAAGATTTTACCCCATAAGGACAGTTCTGCAGCACAGCAGGATGCCCAGAGAGGTGTCCATCTGTTGAGGTCTTCAAGACCTAAATGGGTCAATTCCTCATGGAGCCGGATTGACTTTGGAGCTGGCCCTGCTCTGAGCAGGAGTCTTGACTAGACACCCTCTGTGGTCTGTTTCAACCTGAATTATCTCATGTTCCAATGAACCCACTTGCTCTCACAAGAAACACAGAACAGGGTTTTAAAATATATTATTTTTAGCCCATCTGTCAATTGTGCTTAAATGACATTGTAAGGACTTCTAGGATCTTGGAATCAGAAAAGACCAATAAGTCCTACATTTGTCAACAGTGATGTTTGCTGGAAGGTCTTTGAGATCTCCTATTTAAAGTAACAGTAGTATAAGACAGTGCAACACCTTGATAGTTATGTGGCTTTTTCCACCTCTGATCACTGTAGGCACACAAAGCTGCAAACACAATCTGTACCCCTAAAGGGATATGAAAGTACCTTGGAGCTAAATATTTCATACTGAGAAGTTAAAGACAGGATTTTGGTCTGCTAGCTGAGCTTGAAGCAATGATATGAATTTCTGAACTGAATACTGTTCCTTAGTATTTGAATCATTTTCTATTGAGTACGGTTCATGGCAGATAGTCTATCTGAATGTTCTCCCAGCTCTTTAATCCAAAAGCATGAAGCTGATCCTACAGCATGAAAACTAGCTCTCTCCTCCTGAGATAAATTGAATTTCTAAGAGAAAAAATGAGAAGGGCTTTCAAGTTTATGATATGCACCAGTCCTCAAGATGGATCCACTCTTTAAGACATTGCTCTGTGAAAACTCTTAAAAAATTATGGGGCACAAATTAAGAACATAAATATACCTCAAGAACTTTTCCTTGCTCAGATGAAAAGTTGTATATGTTATAAATATGTGTGTGTATACATATACACTCTCTATTATCTTCATATATGTATGCATATTTTATATACATGTGTATATTTATAAACATATAACATTTATATATTTGCCCTCCAATGATTTTTATCAACTGTCCATACAAAAGCTGCTTACAAAATTGATTTAGAAATCATCACCACAAATATGTTTCCAAGTTAATTAATTTGGCTGAAATTGTCATTATATCTCAAATTTTGCATTAATGAACAATGTTCAACCTGACCAATACTCAAAGCAATTGCTAAATAAAGTGCTAAACTGCAAGAAAGCTCATACAGTTAAGAAAACTAAGACTTAGGTGAACTGGGGTCAAAGTTACAATATAGCCATAGGCATGCTGTTTAATTACTTTTTGTTTCAATTATCCAGCTGTAAATTGAGAATCATAGTAATATCTGCTTTCCTGAATATGCAGTCTTTGCTTTGATGAGTTTATCAGCTAAATAGGAAGAGAAAAAGCTTTTTAACACACAGTGTAGAAATATCTCAATAAACACCTTGGCTGGACTGGTAGGTATTACTGTGATCATCATTACAAATAAGCAAATAACATCCACGTTGAACACAACTGTCTAATTCTGCAGCTGGACTCATTTATCATAATTATGGGAAATCACATAGGCATGCACCCCACTGGGAGTATCTTCGGAGGTTCAACCTCTAAAACTTTGGCAGTCACGAGAAAGTATGTCACACAATCTTCTCACTTGCTAGATGAATAAAACTTCTTTTGCACAGTTAAGAAAATTAAGAAATACAACTATTGCTTTTGAATAGTTTGAATAATAAAGTGATTTTATAACAGATCTATGTAAATTGGTGCAGACTATAAATTTCAGCTACCTAGGTACATGTGAAGAGTACATATACTGAGTAGAAGAACCTTACAACATACAGTCACCTGCTGCAGTATGAATATGTCAGCTGTTAACTGGTTTACTACAGTTTCTTACAGAAAGGATTTTGAATACTCCAGCACTTTTTTAGATTAGTTATTTGCCACCAGCACCCAGTGGCTCCAGGGATTAGACACACAGCTTGAATTTTCAATTAAAATTAGTCTGTCTTTCAAAAACATCCTAGTCTGCAGTCAAAAGCTAAGGGTACAAAGGTTTCTCTTCAGCCAGTGATTTTCAATATCAAATTCATCTTTTGGTACACCTGAAATAAACAGCATTATACTAATAATTATAAAAAGGCAATGACATTTTGAAGGCTTTAGTTTGATTCTGAGCTCAGTATAAAAGAATTGTTATTAATAGAAGTTATTGCCTTTGTACTTATCAATTTACACTATTTATGTTTAGAGGATAAATGGCTAATTTTATGGCATTCAATCAACTGCTTTGCAAGCTGAACTTCTTTATTTAGACGCAGACTATATGTGAGATGAGCAGCAGCTGCACAAGGCTTTCAATACTGCCCTGCCAATGTGGCATACATCTGGCCAAAGGGAAAATCCTTTTAGGAGTCCATTTGATGAACGTTATGAACAGAAGGCATTTGTTATAAGGTACCTGGAAAGGAGTCTGATTCTGTGTTCCATTTTAGACACAAGAAACTGCTTACAGTAGTCTTTGATGCTGAGAGCATTTTCAGTGAAAGAGGAGAGAATTAAATATCTTTGTGCCTTTTTTTTCCTTCCTCATGTGAAGCAGAATGATAAGATAATGAAAAGAGTTCAAAATGCATTGTCTTTGAGATGCTTAGTGTCATCTCATGACAATTTCAGTCTTTGAGATATTTCATTTCAAAGGCTGTGACTGGCTTAGAATAGAAGTGTCTTCTCAACTTCTGAACTATTCAATTGTGTGAATATCTGTATCTGTACACAGAAAACCTATGTAATATAAATTTACCAAAAGATGTCTTAAATATCTTCTCCACTCATTGTGTAATCTTGTAGCTCTTGTCTAAAAGTACTTCATAGCACATTTTATTTTCAGAAAGGATCAAAATGTCAAATCTAGGAACAATTTTAGCACAGATACTATTGTTTCTCTTAAATTAAAAAGAAATGCAAAGGTCTCTGAATAAATTAGAACAGTTGCCATAGAAACATACTGGGAAAGAAATATTTATAGTTGCTGCAAGCAATGATTCTGCAGTTTAATACTTTAAAATGTCAAACAACACATAATCTCTAAGACAAAATAAAATGAGTTTGATTGTTTGCTTGTTAGTCCTTATATTCAAAATCTTCTTTTATAATATATTTTCATTTCTTGTCTTGAGGAAAATAAAAAAGAAGCAAGAAATCAAATCCTAATATTTCCTCATTGGCTAAAAGCATTTCAACTGTAAAGACAAAAAAATGTCTTTCCAGACTTTAGACTGCTGTTATACATATGTGATATCATTGAAGCCAACAACTGTAGATTTTTCAAAGTTAATTAAGTTAAAAATCTTTTTCAAGTATCTAAACTCTAATGTTAATTGCAACTGCCAAAATGTACATTTCTTATTCATAAATAGAAGTTATCTAGTATCTGATAGCCCTACTAATGAGTGTTATTTCTAATCTGTAAATTTGAATAGTATGTTAAAATAGTGGAAGCAATGGAAGAATAACTTCATATGTATTAGATTTATGTATATATATATCTTGTAAATACATTGGTAACATAATCCAGCTCTCTGAGTCTTAGGAATGCATTGGCTATATGGTACCTGATATTTAAGACCTTCTTTAATGGGCCTAAACACTGAAAATGCAGTTGATGGCCACCTGAATGTAATGTGGCAGAAGGTTGTTCTCCTTCCCTCTCACAGATGGGGTTGAGGAAGAAAAATTTTGATGCACTTCAAAGTAACACAGACTGTTGCACAAATGAAAGTATGTCCTTAAATTAAATATTCAGTTCCTATCCTGTGCACTATTTCAGCACAGTCTTTTAAATGGTAATATGTTTTTAACTTTGACTTATTTAAATATTTGAGCAACTGCCATACAGATTCTGCATTCAAGTGAATCCTACCTTGGCATATCACTAACTATATGCACGCTTGCATACCTATGGCTATCTCTAAGGAAATTGAAGGAGGTTAAGAAGATAGATGGAAGGGAAAGACTACAAAATAAAGACAAATAGTTTTTACTAAATTCCATGAATGAGAAATGAATCCCTATTAAAGTGAGAGGGATTCTTTCCTTATACTGTTTGAATAGGGGCTAAAAGCTGCATTAATCTTACCTGTCACAAATAGTGATACAAATAGTGTGAAAGAACAGAAATAAGCCAGGCATTTACTTTTGATGTACACTCACTTATTTTCAGGGTTTCACACTGCAAATAACTTCAAAATGATGTCAGTCATAGCAGAAAATAATTTCTTGGGATGATGAAAGCATAATTATTGCACTGGGTAGACCCATATGCATTTAAAGAAGGCCACTCCTTCTAAAAGTTCATCTCCTCCTACTCAGCAATGCAGAACTTGGAGCATTAAGGGCATTAAATAGAGGCAAACCACTTAGCAGGAGGAAGAGCTCAGGTTTTCTTCTCTCAGGGAAATGTGTTTCTTCATATGACCACTGTAGATTCTACTGTCAATCACATCAGGAACTGCTGTTTGCTTTGTTTACCAAAGTGGAAATGATAATTTCATTATTTATATGACACCCAGGGAGAAAAATGAAGTTGACATTTCTGCTTATATATATTGAAACTTCTGAGTGCTACGTTTGGAAATAACAGGAAGTTTTCTGCTAAAAGATTTGGATTTCTTGATTGTTTTAACTGTGCTCTAAGTTGTTTTAGAAGATGTTTTCTTATTTATGTCATGTTCTTCATCTTGAAAACTATTGGTTTGCTCTCTCTTTTCCTGTTAGAGAATTGTTTCCATACATTTGGAAGACGTGCCTGTAGCATGATTTCTTTTGCTTTTTCAGTTTAAAGAATATATTTAATTAAAAGTTTCTAGAAATAAACAGATCTTTCCAGCAGTTTGCTAGATATTTAAGCTCTGTGTTATCACCCAAGATGAAACATGTAGTTTTAATTGCCATTGCCATACATTAAATCCTTAGGAATGTCTTTTTTCTAATGGATTAAATTCTTTTAATGTGTATATAATTGATATTCTAATGCACTGCATGTCAGCAGTATATTACTAATGTATAGTGTCACTGATGATTAAGTGAACTGAAATATTTTTCAGTGCAGTGGCAAGTACCAAAATAATAAAATGTATTCAAGGAAGAACACCACAGATATATTAAAATAAATAAATAAATAAAATGCATATTAAGCAGTGTGCTGTGAAGCAAAGAGAAGAATAGAAAATATGCAGCTTTACCTCACGTATTCCAAACAATTTAGATTAGGAAATACTGTCTCACACTTATTTACATGCCAGCCTCCAGCAGGATGCAGCTTGACCTCAGGTTGACTCCACAGTCACAAGCTAAAAGGAACAGTTATGCAACTCAGAGTGGCTAGAATTAACCATACAAAACCCCAGAAGGCTGGAGTGATGGTACCCAGAAATCATTGAAGTTTAAGGAATTATATTTGCTTGTTTCGTTGAAAGATCTGGCTTGCATTATTGCAGCATCCATCTTTACTGTGCTTACAGACCATTATCTTTCAATTTCTTGGCATAATTTTCTATTTGCCAGCTCATTTGTTGTAAAATACAATACTCTTCCCTTCAGATGTAAGATGTTTAGTCAAGGGCCAGGAGCACTTCTTCTATTTAAGCAGAGAGAGAGACAGGGAAAGTGAGACAGGGGAATAAAAAGACATAAAAATTCAGCTGGGATTTTTCTTTTAAAATTCCAACTTTTTAATTATTATCAGTATTCTCAACTATTTCTCCAATGAAGGAACACAAATTCTTAAGCAAGCAACAAACTTCAAAGGCTGCAAATGAGAGGAAGAGTGGGTCCTCCTGTTCACATTTTTCCTCTTTGGTGACTAGTGCAAGGCTGTCTTCTGTCTTCATAAAGATACTGGAAAATTCCAGCAGGTTGTTTGGAGACCCACAGCATCTCCTGAGATTCCCCGTGATTATTGACCTTAGAGAGCCGTAAATCAGAATTCTTATGTTAGAAAATGGACTTAATTAGCAAGTAATCCAGAACAAACCCAAAAGGCTAGTCTGTCCATCTCTGCTTTTAGATACCACTGCAAGAACATACAACAGGATTTAGCAAGGTTTAGGTATGATTGCCAAAAACATACCTGACTTTCAGCCTTGGGTCTCATGCCCCAGCTGTGGCACTGAGATCCATCCTGAGAGTCCCGGAGTTTTGCTAACATGGGAAAATAAAACCTTATGAAAAAATTTTGGCAAGAAAGAAAGACAGGAAAGTCAGTTGTGCTACCTGCTTTCTTGTTGTCCTAAATAACACCTGGAACATGGTCCTGGTGTTATTTCAATCCGATCCTTACATGTCCTTTCTCCACCAGTTTTTCTTTCCTCCTTTCATCTTCTGTTAAATAAAAGTCAGGTTTATCAAATTAAGCTAACATCTTTTGCATGTTTCTCTGCACCTCTGTACTACAGTAAAGGTAAGTTTTGCAGTACCAGTAAAGGCAAGTATTTGCAGTACTTACAGCAAGAAACAGTACTATTACTTTGCTGTAGCACACAGCTAGTGCTCCACAAGAGATGTTCTGTTAAGGCTGGTAATGACTTGAGTTGTGTTTGCATTACTGCAGCACTGAGGTTCAAAGTAAGGGCCAGCTTTAGAAAAATAAACCACGTTTTCTATATTTGCAATACTTACGTGTGTATATCTGCAGTGAGAGTGCTTCTGGGTAGTAGTTGAGATTGATGATCAGAGAGAGAACAATTATTACAGGTCATTTTAGCTATTTCTTTCATTCCACCCCCAGAAGGAATAAATAGGACTCTCAGGATAACAAACAAGACATTCAACCAATGCAGTCCTCTATAAAACCTGAAGAGAAAGGTGCAAATATTTACAATGGAAAGCTTAATTATTTATATTTCAAATACCTAACTTTTGGTTGGTTGGCTGGTTGGTTGGTTGGCTGGAGAGCTTTTTGTTTCATTTGTTTTGGTTTTGTGTTTTGCATTTTGCTTGTTTCCAAGAAGTCTAAAAGATTTGTAATGGTCATTATCTGCCAAGAGACTTAAATAGCCTATCTCTATAACCAAAACTTGAAATATTTAATATTGTAGAGTGAAAAATTCATATAGACTGTTTTCTGAAAAGCAAATACTTCCTGGAAAATGAATATCATCTAGGGATATTAGCAAGCTGAAATTCACTAAATCTCTGACAGCTAGACATTTGTTCTGGTATAGAGAATTATTAATTTGCTGAACTTCTGACAGCAAATTAATGTTTTGTTTAAAATACATAGTACATCTGAAACCCAGAGAGTATGCAGATTATAAAGCTGATGGGAAAAAAATTCAGTGAGACACTTTACAATATAATTTCGAGATAGAGTTTAATATAAGCATATAAAAATTTGAGCATGTTTTTCCTTTTTTTGTGAGTAATGCAGTTGAAGTTAAACCTTCCCAGGCTCTCAATTTTAAGCATTTGTAAAGCTACAGTATACACCTGAAAAAGAAACAGGAGTCCAATTCAAAATTAAATCATGACCAGTTTTCATACTGCAAGGAAAATGTTGGCAAGACTTATTCCACACTAAGAACTTCTTCAACAGACTTTATTAAATTGTTGTCTGCCTAGAAGTGCTGACTACAATATCACAGCTAAAAAAGAAATCTACCAAGGTCATGCTGTAGTAGTAGTGTACTCAGAAGTGCCACACAGTAGAGGAAACACCAGGAGCTTATTCTTCCTTCACTGAAATCCCAAATACAGATATATTTGGCATCGTGCAAAAAAAGGAGGTGAGCAATTGCATTGTGGATCATTTTTTTGAAGATACATTATTATCATTACTATTCTTATTTTTCTTTTCTGTCTCATCTTTTTTTTTTCTTTCTTTCTTTTTTTTTTTAATCTCAACCCATGAGTTCTACTTTGTTGGTTTTTTTCCTGATTATCTCCCTCACCTCATCACTCTCCCTCCAGGACGGGGGAGTGAGCAAACGGCTGTGTTAGTTTAGCTGCCGCTGAGTTAAATTACAACACCTACACACATATCTTTCTAGAAACACTAGTAGACATCTTCCAAGACAAACATTCAAACTTCTTTATTTTTATGATTTATTATTTTTTATGATTATAAAGAAAAGGCAAGAGTTTAGTCAAATACTTTTTTCTTTTCTATCTAGGTAGAATACGTGCATGCTTCAATATGCAGAACAATTCAGAAAAAGAATTTTCTATATATATGATTTTATTATTTGAGCTCACAATGAAGATGGATGATAGCTCTAAGTATGTTACTTTGCAATAAAAGAAATAAAGTAAAAGTTATTAAGGGAATTTTATGACCTCACATGCTTAATAGAGAATATTCAATACAATGCTCTGCATTGTTGTATTAGAAGAAAGTAATACTTTTTGACTGAAAAGCTGTCCTTTTATTTTCTGTGCCTTTTGCCATCACCATCAAGGCTTTGTAGAGTAATGAAACTCACATTTTACAATCTTAACTGTTTGAAGTTTTAAACAATCTGGGGGAAAATTGCCAATTAGGACATTAACAAAATCTGCCTTTTCTTGCATGGCCATGTATGTATATGTCTGCATGTATATTTATGAGTTTGTGTATGTGGGCAGTGGATGTGATTGTAGCACTTGAGCTGGCAACATCCCCTTTAAAGATGTCTGGCATTCTTTCGAACAGCTTATGACTTTGCCAAAACTGAAATGTTTGGATTGAAATTTTCCACTGTAGGTTTATGCATCAGGCAGTATCTTATTTAAAACAGTCAGACAAAATAGCTCAGCTATTTCAGAGAATGAGATTAGGCAAAGCATGTTGTTTTATCAGTGTTAAAGAGTATTAGAAAACAGTGCCTTGCAAAAGCTGGAACAGAACCCAGAAGCCAGTAGTTACACCACCTCTTTTTGGCAGCGTAGAAGCAAAGCCAGATGCTGACTCAGTGTCTGCTTTGCTTTCCAATTCACAGAGAAGAAAGCAGAAAGATTTTGTTACCACTCTACCTAAGGCAGTCACTACAGGTTCATTACCTGAATGTTTTGATTGCGCTGCACAACTATGGAATATCATTTTAAATGCAAGTTAGGAGTAAGTGCAGAGAAGATGAAGCCAACACCACTCTGCTAAAACATAGTTCATTTTACAAATTACAGAGGAGAGTAAATAGCGGATTTTATTGTTTTCCTGCATTATGGTGTTTTTCTTATTAGATGATCTTATTAGATTTTTTTCTTCCTTCCCGGAAAATTGCTGTTTCATCCACTGATCGATTAGCTGTTGAAGATCCTAAATACTTATTCTCTTAATTATGTAATGGAAGAACTTTGGAAGACATCTCTCATCTTTTCTCTATTAGATGACTTTTCAAAACTGTCTGAGGGTGATATATGAATTCAAAGCATATTTGTATTCAATAACAGAAGTCTTGACCAAATCTAAAAGAGCAGATATTTCTGGAAAATTAATTCTAACTACCTTGTAGCATGTTTCTGGACATGATATCTCTCACACGAGGAGTTGGGGGCCATGGTAGTGATTGATATTGAGAGTCTGTTCTGATTTCAATTGAGACAGTTAATAGCACATCTGGAGCTGGGCCAAGCTGCTCTGCGAGAAAGAGCTGCTGCCATGATGGTGCAGCATAGAGGGCTGGGTAGAGCCAGGACAGGTAGCCTTAATTAGGCAAGGAGTGGGGGTGTGCAGTATTCCATACCACCTGACATCATGCAAAACTCTGCAGAGCTATGGAGGCAGCCCCTCTTTAGGGATTGGCTAGGAATCCGTCAGCAGATGATGAGACACTGTGTTGCTTAGTGGGGCATTGGCTGGTGACTGGCAAGTAATTGTATTGTGGGTGTTTGTATATATTGTTATCATTGCATTTTTGTTTTCATTTTCTGCCTTAGCAAGTGGTTTCTAACTCAACCCACATGCTCTATCTTGTTTCCAGTTCTCTTCCTCCACCCACTGGGTGGGGAGAAGTGAATGAACAACTGTGTGGTACTGTGTGGTACAGCTACTTGCTGAATTAGACCACAATGGAGTCATATAGATTAGTTTTAGCAAGATCTATAAAGGTCTTGCACTGAAGTTCTAGATGAGAAAACACATTGCATAAGTAATGTGTTCATCTAGAAACTAAAGTACAACAAAAGCAGTTTCCTTATGGGGATTCAAATAACAGAGGTGGTCACAACTCCCTCTGTCTTTAATGTAAAATCACATTCTATTTTCCTAAAAGCTATCCTGAGTGTGAGTTTGAACTCTGAAATAGGTCCAGGCAAGGCTCAGGTTCAGGATTGATCAAATCACCTGAGGGGGGGGGGGGGGGGGGGGGGGGGGCACAGAAGAGTGATCCTCACCTGCAACATCATCTTTCCCTGCCATACCAAATGATGGTCTTGTGGCACCCAGTCTGCACACCAGGAGCTGACCTGGGGGGCTGGTCAGAGATAGTGGCTCCATGGACATAGAACAGAACACAGCAGAACAGGATTGTATCATCGTTTGTGAGAAGTCTTAGCAACTTGAATAGGCCCAGGGTTGCATTCTCGCTATTTATCAGAGAACTGTTCAGAATGCATTCCTACAGCTAAAAAGATATTAATAGCCTGAGTGAAGAAACGTCCATGAAACAAAGTTTTAGCCATACCCTGTATCTTAATCATCAAGTTACAGACTGGCTTGAGTTAGAAGAGACTCCTTACTGCAGGCTAGGTTGCCGCCCTCTAGATCAAGCTGCCCAGGGCCCCATCCAGCCTGGCCTTGAATGCCTTCAGGGATGAGACATTATATTTTTCACCCTACCTGGGCTAAGCCCACTCTCTGCTCCCCGGCAAAACTCTCATCAACTTCAGCCAGAACTCAGAAACAAATGACTGTTGGAGAGAGCTTGCTCATTTTTCATGAAAGTGAGACATTGCTGTGGAAGTTCTAAGACATGGCTTGAACCAGCAATTTAGCACCTGGTAGGAAGACAGGGCCAACCCAGGGGAGATCAGGTGCATGCAATGTACTTGAGTGACCAAAAGGGGTGGAGGTAGGTTCCACCCCTTTCCAAACCTCATTTAAGGGTTGGAGGGGTTGGGAGGAATGGAATGGAGGGTATCTTGCTGGAGATCCCTACATACCTCAGGCCTTTGGAATGTAAGTAGTTACTTTTCTTTGTTTCCGTGCCCATAGCTGATGCGTTTGAGCAAATCCTTATTTGCTGCAGCTTGGGACCTGTCTGCTCTGCTGTTGTTGCTAAGCTTTCCATCACATTGCAGATATGTATGTGAGAGAGCTCTATTCCTGGAAATGTTCAAGACCAGGGTGGATGGGGCTCTGCTCAGTCTGATGTAGTGGAAGTTGTCCCTGGCTATGGCAGGAACCAGATGAGGTTTAAGGTTCTTTCCAACTCAAATCATTCTATGGTTACTCTGATGATTATTCTCTTCTAGATGTTTTTGCATTGCTCATTGCCTCTAAGTTTGAAGCTGGCTTCTGGTTGACAAATCTGTGTGTGGCAGTCTAAGCAGATGCTGGGGTCCAGGAGAAGCCTTGTGTTCTGCTGCCTCTGTTTGCAGAACACTGTGTCCTAATTAATTCACTGAGGGTTTGGTTAAGCAGTCTGTCAAAGTCATTAACAAAAAGTGGGTGTAGCTGTGTTTCATGCAATATTCCCTCTTTTAATGGCTCTGCCTCAAACCAGATGAGGTGGCAGTACTCAGTAAATCTGCATTTATCAGGAAGGTAAAGTATTTCTGAAATCTATTTGGCACGTTATGAGGTAGGTGTGATTTCACAGGACGACATTTTAATACCAAGATAATAGACAGTATAAAATGTTGTCAGCCAGGTTCTGATAATGAGTACTTGCAACTGCTAAACAAAGCCTGCTGCTGTTTACACTTCTTTTTTTTTTTTTTACTCCTGTTTAAAAACAGCTTCTTTTGAACTAAAAATATCATTGATGGCTAATAAACGAATTCTAAATTCTTCATGGTGCAACTTGATATGGTGCAAATTGTTATGGTACAAATGAATTGAGCAGTGTCAAGTGAGTTTGAGGCATGAGCTTAATGGCATAGTGAGGAAATCTATAGACCACATTAAAAAAAAAACCTGGTAATATCAAAATAATTGAAAATTCATAAGCAAATAATGTAAATTCCTTTGCTATCTATACAGGTCTTTTAAAAATCTACTAGAAAGAAAAAAAATAGTGTATGTAAATATAGAGGACACTTCTCCCTGGAAGCAGAACTGGTGCTTTATTTTATTCCTATATGTTATTCAGATTGTTTAATTGGATTCAAATTCTTTTCTAATCATGTTTTTACACTTGATGTATCCCTTATTCCAAATCTTTTACCACTTTTATTTACTGACACTATGAGTTGTCTTTTACTTTTAAAATAAGGCTTCTGTTAAAATTTAGCTTTGGATGTGTTCAGAATTAAACCTTATCCATATCCCGTAGTCAATGCATTTTGTATAACTAGATACTTAAACAGTGGCACAGTACTTCTATTAGTGTCTGCAACATTTGACAATGAGGAAGGGGCAATCGATTCCTTCACTTCATGAAAACAAAAGGAAGGCAGAAGCCTAGTTGAGCATTTGCAGACTTTGTTCTTCCAGAGCAGTCAAATGCTCTAAAAATTCTGCCTCAGGTAGCTTGATAGCTCTTTCCTGACTTAGGTGTATAGCTAGTAGGAGATAGGATCCACTTGACCCAGTGGGGTAATAGCTTCTTTGCAAAGAACCTTGCCATCCTGATGAGGGCGCTTTAACCTTAGCATGCAGATAGCATTTTGCAATTAGGCGCGTGAAGAGAGGTCAGCGGTGGAAAATGCATGAGGCAGGATAATGGAAGACACAGATCCTTGAACAAAGCAAGTGGAAAAGATTCACCTTTAATGCCACAACATTTAATACACAAACATATGCAGCCTGAGAAACAAAGTAAAGCTGAGACTCTGCATGTAGGACTGACACTGCTGAAATAACTGAGAAGTAGTGGGGTAGGTTGCATGATAGGAAGACTGTGATGGGTGCTGGGGGCTCTATAGGTTGTGGGTTGCCATTTACATAAATGTAAAAGTACGGAGCTGAGTGATGAGAGATAGGAACTGGCCTAATTCATGCCTCTTCTGTTAGTACTGGGTTCCTTATGCTTTCCTGTAGAATCTTTCCTCAGTGTTTTGAAACATAGTCAATGTAATATTCACCAACAGCCTGCAGTGAAAATCTGTACATAATAGGATATGAAATAAATTAACACTGATGTGCTTCTGAAGATGATGTTATCACATGGTAAAACCTCCATGTGGTAATCATTTAGCGTTCAGGACTGCAGCCTGACATAGTGTTTTTTTTTTTTTTAAAAAAAAGACTGCAGCAATAAATTTGTTATCTACTTCTACATTTTTAAAGTTATGTTTTAATGTATAACCTTTTCCTGTTCCTTCTGTTTGTACTGCTCAAAAAAAAAATTGTGACTTAGGTAAGAACAAAATTGGATCAACTTGCTCCAGGGTGAATGAACCTTTAATCTCCTACTACTATTTTTATTCTTGTTAGAGGTTTTCTTTTTTCTTTTTATCCCTCCAGCCTCCCTTGATTTTTATTTAATAATTTATTCCAGCAGGTTTTTGTTTCAAAGACTTGAACCTCTGAGAGAAAGTTAACTAATAACCTATTTTTATAAATAAGTGGAATTATTACCAGTAAACTTAGATTTACTGCATGATATTTCCTTATGTCCAATGAATCGTGTAAAAAAAATTTAAAGATACTACTGCAAAGCTTATTTCAGTTCATAACTCGTACTCAACAGCATTTATAATCTTCTTTTAGATAACACAATAATAACAGTAGCAACTACTGCTAATACTAACAGCAGTAATAATAACAGCACAGTAATAAGTGGTAACAGTAATGCTACTGCTCCTATTGCTACCACTATAACTGATAATACTAATGTTGGCTTGTCATGTTCTTGTAAAGTCAGAAATTAAGATTTGAACTGTCATTTCCACTTATTTCAGAACTACTCTGATGTTCTTCTTTTACTAGCTGGGGATGTGTCCCGAAATTTCACAACCATATCCAAGTTCTTCTGTCACTGCACTTTTGAACGGTACTTTGCATTGAACTCAGCAATACTCCTTTGCAGGAGTAAAAGCTGCCGAGCAAACTTCTGACATTGTTTTACCATTAGGCAAATGCCTGTGACTTGTCTGCTGTGTCTTGAAGTCTGGCGTAATGTCTACTTCCTGCATTTTAATAAAAGTAAAATACATACTGAATTGGCCAAAAAAAAAAAAAGGCATTAGAACAACAAAGATATCATGGTACATACACGCATTATGAGACCTTTGATTCTGCTGTCTTTCACACTAATGAAAAAATAGCTTATGAATTAAATAGTATGACATTACTTTATCATAAATTTAACTAAAAATAAAATCATGTTTCAAGGACAAAAAAGTGTCTCATTTGTCGAAGTATAAAAACCACGGCATCTTTTCATTGTCTGTAAGTGAAAAGACAGTGTTATATTAATGGTAGAAATAGAAACAAATTAAACATCAACAAGCACGATGTAAATGTAGAAGGGCACAAGGCAGGGGGAAGAAAGATTTCTAAAGTAGTTTAAATGGTTTCAGTTCTCTTTCCAACAAGATAAAGTTTCTCACTCTACTTAAATTTAGACCAATATAAGCCCTAGATTTTTTTTTTAACAGTGGATAAAAGCACTTTTTTTTTTTGAAGCCTGAGTTTTCACACAGTAGTCTTTACATGAAGGGCCTTCTTTATGAGTTTCTGAATTACATATTCTGATACTCTCAAAGTCTGGTGTTAATATAGTGATATTAATGCTGTGTTGCAAATGAACAGTATGTGGCATTCAGTACTGAATCTCATTCCAGGTGTATTCCTCAAGGCATTAGTGACTGATGCTAAACTCTGGGTTAAATTCACCTTCTTTCTACTGAAGTAATTGAAAGAGTGAAACAATCATCACAACACTGCTAGAAAAGCACCGCAGCCAGAAAACAAGAATCCCTCTTTTGTGAGATGTGAGAACTCTGAATTGTTACTGCAAATTGTACAGTTCAAGTGCCTGGGGTGAAAATACATGCATGTGCTATTCCAAGATGACATGTACGTGCACAAAGTTCTATAAATACATGCACAGCAGTTGGGAGACTGAGCTATGGAATACCTGAAATGTTCTTTGAACTAAGTACAGGTATTCAGGGAACTGCAAACAGGCATAAACAAATGCTATTGATACATTATCCTTACAGGAAAAATAAGCTAACTACTTGAGCTAAAACTTGCTCTATTGCTAGAAGTAACTTCCCATGCACCTATCCTCTCATAATTATGTCAGAAAGTCAGTGGTCTGCGTGCATTCCTTGGAATGATTGGTCAAGTGGACCAGCATTAGCTAAGGGGAAGAGGTAATAAACTGAGACACATAGTTGTATATTTAAAAACAATTTTTAACTTCTAATTTTCTGCTGTTTTAATCATTCTTCTAAATATTATTGCAATAAAAACTAAATAACAAAATTAATGTTTTTTTATCTCAAAAAGACCAAGCCTAAGGTGAAATGATGTTTTAAAATAAGTGCTTCAGTCTACAGGAACATTTACTCATGCATTTAGCTCAAAGTCATTTTGTCTAGTGCTTTACGGCAGAAATAAAATGGAAGAGTTTATTGTGATTATTTCACACGTGGCTTTGAATTTGAATATAGTAAATGTTAAGACTGAACTTTATACATGATGAAAACCTCATTTAAAACTTTCAGTGATTAAAAAAAAAATCCTTCAGTTTTAAGAACAAAATGAAACTTGCATACCTTTTAAAACTTTCAGATATTCTCCAGACATACTAGGTAACTGCAGTTCAGCCTGAATTTCAATCTAAAATGTATTCATCTATCAAATTAGAAATTTCTAATACAGACTCACTGTTCTTATCAAATTACTTACACTCAACTATCTATATCTTGAATATATTGCAAACACCCTATCATTACTTAAAACACAAGCTATGAAATGATATTGTACTTCTCTCATGAGGTGATTAGATTAGAAAAGGTATATGACATACTCAATAGTAATATAACTCAGTACAATTCTTATAATGTAATATGTGGTTTGTCAAATAAAACTTCCTTGACACTTTTGAAAACTGTAGTTTTTTAAGCCATCTGATTATCTTATTAAAGGATTATTTTTCCTGGTAGTTCCTAGTGGATACTGGAAGCTTCATACTGGTAAAACAGTCTTGATTCACGAGCTATTTTTGTGACACTTTTGTGAAGGTCAAACTACACAGTCATAAATGTCCCCTTTTCAATTTTTAAAAAATATGACTGTTAAAAATAGGTGAATTCAGATAAATTCCGCCAGTTATGTTTGACAGTACATGCAGTGATTTCCACATATTTTCTATAATCCTCCATTAATTCTTTGCTTATTCAGTAGTGTTTGTGAAGAGGAAATATCAAATGGGTAGGAAGCGTCCATAGAAGAGTACTGGTCCTAAGATAGACACCTTGTCACTGGCCTTCATCTGAACATAGAGCCATTTACCCCCAACTTCCTGGCTGTGACCATCCAACTAATTACTTATTCACTGAATAGTCCCCACTTCAAATCTATATCTTTCCAATTTAGTGATAAGGATGTGATATGAGACCTTGTCAAAGGCCTTTCAGAAGTCCAGGTAGATTACGTTAGTCACTCTTCTGTTTATCTACTGATGCCTTCACTCTATTGTAGAAGGCCACTAGACTGGTCAAGCAGATCTACCCTTTGTGAAGCTGTGCTGATTGTCACAGATCACTTCCTTGTCTTGTATGTGCCTATCTTTACATCTATTCTTTGATCTTCCCAGACAGAGGCAAGGCTCACTGGCCTGTAGATCCCCAGGTCTTTCTTCCTCTGTTTCTTAAAAGTAGGAGTGATGTTTCCTTTTATTATTATTATTATTTTTTGAGTATTTTTGAGTACCTCAGCCTTCAGTGTCTTTTTTTTTCTTTTTTTTGCAATTTCTCTCTTCCCATAGATCAGAGAGGGGACATCCTTCTTGATCTGTCTCTTCTGACCAATGTTATTTTTCACATCCCTCTAAGTCCAGTTTCCATCTGTGCTTTGGCTCTCCTGTTCCCATCTCTGCACATCCAGCTGACATGTCTGTATTCTTCTCAGGCCACACATCCTTACTTCTGCTGTCTGTTCATTTCCTTCTTATCCCTCAGTTTAACCAGCAGGTCCTCATTCAGCCATGCCGGTTTCCTGCCTCCTGTGCTTGATTTCTTATACTGAGGGTTGGAGAGTTCTTGTGTACTTGGAAAGGTATGTTTAAAGAGCTTCCAGCTCTGTTCTGTTCCTTTGTCCCTGTGGACAGTTTCCCAGGGGAATCTTATCCAATAATACATTTAACATGCAAGTATATAAGTTTGCATAGATACCATTAATATCTTTCAAGGTCTAGTCTTATTCATAAATTTTCAATAAGGAGACAGCACATAGTCTTCCAAAAAGAGCAAATACTCAAAATAACTACTGCAGTGAGAAATTAAAAAAAAAAAGTGCCTCTGCAAAAGAGTTGCAGAATAAATTTCAGTAAAAAAATAAATTTCCTGAAAAATAAAAACTCCTGTCAGTTACTTCCCTAAACAGAAGACTGTGATGGATACACTTGTTAAACTGTCAACTGCTTTATAGTGTAGCAATTTGTTGAGCATTTAAAATAATATTAAAAATGTATTCCTTCTTCTGCTCATAGAATTATAAAGAAAAATGGTGTTAAAGGCTCAGAATTCTTCAGCTCGGTTGTCTGTTTAGAAATACAAAGAAAGTCTACAGAATCTTAAGTAAGGACATTTGTAGAGACTTGTAAGGCACTGTAACAGCTTGCCCAGAAAAGCTCTAGATGCCCCATCTCTGGAGGTGTTCAAGAGCAGGTTGGACAGGGCCCTGGACAGCCTGATCTAGTGTATGGCAGCTATATACCCATGGCAGGGGCAGATGGAATTGGTGGGCTTCAAGATCCCTTCCAACTGAAGACGTTCTGTGATAGTGGGGCAAGCAGGGTCTATCCACTTTGCCCTCCAATAGAAAAGCAAGGGCCAACATAAGGCTAGTAGGGGGAACAGCCTGTCAGGCTTTAAGGTTTGGATTCCCATGCAACTGGCCACAGGCTTGCAGGACTTTGCAAATAGATGTTGTAGATTAGAAAAATATTTTGAAGAGCAATCTGTTGCCACTAAATGGTAAAATCATTTCAGGCTCTTTATTTCCCTTCAGCAGAGAATTGTCAGTGATGGTTAAATACTCGGGGATGTGACATATCTACTTGACTATTTTTATTCCTTATCCAGCAACTACTTCTAGTGATGGTATTCTATCTTTAGTGGACACTTTTTTTTTTCTGGATGGCTGCTCTTGTGCTCTATGATGCCCAGTTTTTTGATATCTGGTTAATATCAGGCAAGCTACATGTGAAGGAGTCACTTTGGTAATACTTTTCCCTTCTTACTGTTTAGAGGGTAGTCAGGTCTGAAAAAATGAAGAAAACTGACCCAGTTTTATCTTAGTTGTACTGATGGGACTTGATCTGAACCTTATTAAAGACTTGTTCTTGATGTCTAATTGAAATACATTTAAATATATACAGTAATTGCTGTGGGGTTGAATCAGACCTAAGTTTGTCTTTAGGAATACCATTCTTTGTGTGTGCTTTCAAAGAAAATTTTAGAGCTCTCATTGCTGATTTATTGTTTTTTGTTTGTTTGTTTTGTTTTTTTGTTTTCCCACAGAGGAAAAGAATGAAAGATCTAATAGCACTTGAAATACTGGAATGCATCTTAGAAATTCTCCTGTATTAAATGAATACGTATATAGAGTGCATGTATTCCTGATGTTCCTTCTCTCCATGTCTGTAATCAGAAGATTGAGACTCAAACAAAATCTAGTCTTCAGAAGTTAGCTTATTCCAGTTATATATGTGCTAATGAGTAATATAAGCAATTTGTTTTTAAAAATTCTGCACAAGACAATGTCATGTGCTACATTGTTTCCAGTTTATCTTCCTCATTTTGGAGGTTCACAGTGACTCTTGTTTCTGTTTAACTTTGATGCTCTGGACTAATGAAAAAAACAATTTACTATGTTTGTTAGCTAATGTTTGTGTACCGGTTTTAAAAATAAGGTGTCTGTCTAAATGCAGAATATAACTGAATTCACACTTCTGTCTTTTTAGTTCTTTTTACTGTCTTAATAACAACAAAGACAGAGCAATGATGTTTTCTCAAAAATACATATTATAGTATGTAGTTTGGTAGGATTTTTATATCTGTCTCATATAAGTCATTAGCATGTCATGCATTGTATTACATGTATTACATGTGCTATTGTATTTTAGATGGAGGAGGTCCATCAACAAATAACTTTAAACTAGTGCATTTTATTTTATATGTTGATACCTGTCTTATTTTCTAAACTTAATGTAAACTTCCTGGAACAGTAGTTCTGATTTAAATATTAATGCTTTCACATTCTAAGTTCTGGATTTTCTAATATTTATTCAGAGTCTAATTTTCATAAACATTACTCTTAGCTAACTCATTTAAAGTAAATGTTCATTATGCCACATGATCAGTTAAACTGAGTAATTTCTTTGAATATTAATAAAAATAATTTTTTGTAGTGTTTTCTGTCAGTTGAATCCACAGTAACTAACAGACTCAGGAACAGTAAGTAGGAACTCAGGAACAATTAACATACAAATTCAGGTATTACATCCTGAGAAAGGAACACCAGTCACACAATCCAGGTTATCCAACTGCTCTAACCAACATCTACTTTTGAATATATGATACCCTTTAAAATAAGTGTCAGAAAGAAGATACAGAGGAAATCTTTCTTTTAATTCATCTGAAAATGTTATTGTGAAGAGTGGGAAAAAATGTTTTGTCCTACAAAGCCAAGTTACCTTTGGAAATATTTCTTTTCTTCTGGGGGACAAAAGAAGATGGGAATAACATGTTTTGAAATCCTATATTAGATAAACTTTTCAGAAATTTTTGAGTCAAATTACAATAATAGTAATGACAGCACTAGTGCACAGTGCTCTGACTTAATCATCTTTCAGAAATAATTTAATTTAGCTTCCCAAAACAACTGTCTGAAAAGTACAAGTGACATTGCTATTTTTCTGAGGAAATGCAGGGAATACAACAAGAAAGAAGTGCTGGTAGCGTAGCTTTCCTATGGAGGTGGATATTACAGCTGCAATATTATGCTGACATTTGGCATCAGTCAGTGAGATGAGAGCTGATTATTTTTACCTGTTCACATCTGGATTTTCAATTCAGGTAGTTATAAGTGTAACATCCTGGGTGTTCTCAGCGTTTAGACCTCTTTTTCACCCACAGAACAGACAAACAGGACTTAGGTGAAAAAAACTAAGCTACTTCTTTCTTTGTTCAAAGTGATAACTATCTGCAAGGCTCAGATTTATTTCCTAGTAGCTCTAACTTATGTTTTCCCTTCAGCATTAAAAAAACAAACAAAAAAAACACAAAAAACATGCTCAGGCTGCAATGCCTTTTTCTAATTCCTTTTTTCCCCCATTTTTTTTAATGTCATAGTTTAAAAGACTGATAACTTCATTATGTCATTTTTTTTCTTAAAGCCAAACATTTTTATGTTGGCAGCAATTCCCGTGTGTCTCGCTCCAATCTATGGGAGGGTGAGGAGGTTCTTTGATATGTATATCCGACATGAGATTAAGAAACAACTGTTCAAATGTTGATCTGACTAGTTTATTACAAGTCCTAGTCATCCAGGGAGATGGGGAAGAGAAGAAGGGTGATAGAAAAGATAGGAAATAGAAGCAAGTAGTCTTTGTAGGAAGGAAGAGGGAGATAGTCACCACCATGGGTCCAGCAAGGTTCTGTTGATGATGATGATCACTGTGACCACACTGAGAGAGATGGAGACAGCAATGATACTCTCCAATGGCAGTACAAACTTATTTAGAAGTCCAAAGTGGTTGAGTCAGTTCCTTTTGGAGTGACAGCTTCTGGGTTTTGGATCTCAGCAGGAACTCCTTTTGTTCCCATCTTCTGGGCCTTGCCAGCAGATAAGAGGGAGCATGGAGGCGCCAACTTGTATCTTGCCTTCAAAGGATACAGTGGTATCATCCCCCAATCTCCCATAGCAAGCTGGAGTTATTTGGTCACAGGCCAGATCTTCCACCAGTAAACAGTCCTGAGCACTCTCTTCCGAAGGCAAACAGCTCCAAAGAAATGCTTTCAAATGTAAAATTGTCCACTCAGTGATGTTGATTGCCACACAGCAGCACCCACCTCTCATCTCCTTGATAAGTGAGAGTCTTATCGTAAGAAATGCCTCAGAAAGCAAGCTTTGAGCCAAAAGCAAAGAAGGATTCATACACTATGGTAGTTTTAAATTTTTAGTTTCACTGATTCTTGAACTAAACAGGTATTTCTTTCAGATGTGTACTCCATTTCTCTAACTCCTGATCTATTAACAGGGAATGTTTACACTGTCAGATGGAGATAGCTACCCAGTGAGCTTCTGGGTTCTGTGCTCTCAGTGTTGGTGTAACAGCTAATTAACTTCATGGTTTTATCTTAGAGTAGGCTAGCTTTTTCCTTGAACATGACACTCCTGATGGGGCCTCATGAGGGCAGAGAAGAAGGGGACAATCACCTCCTCGACCCTGCTGGCTGTCTCTCTTTTGACTCAGCCCAGGATACTGTTGGTCTTCCAGGCTGCAAGAGCACACTGCTGACTCATGTCCAGCTTTCTGACCATCAGGACCCCAAAGATCTGAATTCCAAAGATCTGATTTGGTCTTTCATTATTTTTAAATGGACATCAAAGCACCTGTGATCAGCTGGGCAAGTGTCCAAGCCAGAACTTACTTTATTAAGTAAATTTTTCTTTAATGGAATTTCAAGTGATTTTCTTATTCCAGGAACTCTCTTTTGATGACCCTTCTAGAAGAGACGAGTCGTCTTTTTTACCTTAGATTGTGATAGATTGCAAAACCTTTCATAGTTTTTACCACGTGAAGACTGGTGTCACAAATGTTTTTCTCTGTTTTGTAGGCTATTTTCAAGGTAAATCTTAAGTTTAGAGCAGCTTAGTAAAACACCTATGCTATTTGTTAATTGTCCCTGACTTGTGGTAAGTCTTGATAATCAAAATTCATGTAAATTAATTATTTGTTAAAGATTTTTTTTTAATGCAGTAAGAAGCTCAGCTGCTGATTACAGTGCTCATCTTTAAAATCAAATTTTGCTATTTTTTATATTGGTTGCATGGGGCCCCCAGAAGCCTTATCAGTGGCAACCCTACCCAGCACATAGCTGGAACTGGATATGCTGTAAGGTCACTTCCAATCCAAGCCATTCTATTATGCTATGATTCTATACTCTTAACAGGAGAAAGTACAGCAGCCTCTCTTAAACTTGACTCTTGGTATCTACTGAAAGCATTTTTTGAAAGAACTTTTTCCTTTTTACAGTGACAAAGATAGTGTTAAGTCTTGCCTTTATAAATATGAGCCTAGTCTAGATTTTAAATACTTTCAAAAATCAGTCTTTCATAAAGTCTGAAATGCTTAAAGAAATCAGAGACTACTAACACTGTTATCTCAGACTTATAAAGGAGGTGGTCTGGACCTTAACATAGGATGCAGTGCTTTTTGGCATTGGCAGATCTGATTTCACACTACCCCACAGTTATATGCTAAAACAAACTTACTGTTATAGATGCATATCCAATGCTTGTTAAATCCTACAGCCTTTTCCTGTTGTTCCTCATATAGGATAAATACCTTGTTTATCTTGACTGTGAAGCTCACTTCTATGTACACACACTGCTGAGATTATAGCAGAGAAATTTCAAGAGCTGAGAAGTTCCAAATATACGCCAATAAAATCAGAATGCAACTGCCTGTTGGAATCTTTTGTAACACTTATTCACTTTTTACTTATGTCTGTATGAGAAGTTGTTTGTTTGTCCTTTCTTATCCCTTGTTCTGAGGGTATTATGTCCAGTTTAGGCTATTTGTAGAGCAGAAGAATAACAGGAATAATATCTGGATCATATGCTAAGGTTTATTTCATTCAACCTACAGTATTCATGTGATTATTTAGCTTCACTAGATTTATTTATCTTTGGCAAACAGTACCTAAAGGAAATTGGGTATTTCAGATGAAGTCTCTGAAACTTTTTCTTTATATTTCTATCATAATATCAATTCAGGATCAGTTATTTAATCTATTACTTAGCCTGACTGGAGGGAGCTGCGCTGTTAGGTCATAAGATAACTTGGCAAGAAATTATTTCTCAAGAAATTGAAATGAAAGCAATGCTGAGACTTTGACAGTTGTAGCAGCATCAGTTACAGCAGGAAGAGAGAGTTGGAGAGAATTGTGTATACAACCACTTCTGCAAGGAGCATAATGGCACCTGCCTTCCTCTCAATGTTTGGATATCTGTTCTTATGTTACTTGATCAGATAATGTCATGACCTTGCTGCAATTATGTGTGAATAATTCTCCCTCAGTGGATATTTTTCTGACTTCTATTCAGGTTTTCTCCTAAACAAAACCAAAATAGTTTCATTAGTTTACAGTGCCAATGGTAAAATTTCTCTGTACAGTGGGAAATTTAAGCTATTTTCAACTGGCTACGGAAAACATTTTGAAGTTACATCAGTAATATTCATAAGTGTACTATGCATGGAAAATTATTTTTAAGGGTGTTATGCCATGGTTTAGGAAGGAGAAAACAGCCAAAGGGTGGGAAGGAACAGAAGATTAGGGGGTAGATAAGGTTTCATATGTAAATACAATTCCAAGAGGATTCACTCATAATACCAAGAGAGACAGCACAGTTTGTGTCCATCATCTACGAAAAGTTGTGCTACCCAAGGTCTCCAATAACTGGAAAAAGAAACTAATGTTTCTACCATGAAAAAAATAATAAGAACCTAAGAAAGCATAGGCTTGTCGGCAGTCTCTTAGAAGGAAACATGACCTTTTGGAGTTAATTTTCAAGCAAGAAGACAATCAAACTACTCACCGAGAATTTACCAGGGCAAATTTCTCTTGGCGTGCCTGCTTGCCTTTATGAAGACAGGAAATGTGTGTGAGGGGAGAGCAGGGTACTGTAGGTTTACTAGTAGCTAACTAGCAGCTTTTGACACCTGCTCTTATGCAATCCTATTGGAAAAGAGAGGAACTGTGGGCTGTGCAATAGGACTGTTACACGAGTTGTAAACCAGCTGGATTGCCAACCTGCCAAGGTCATGGTGCAATAATCATTAGCTTGATGTTCATTTGGCAGATGTAACCATACCTTGGGGTCAATACTGGAATTGGTATTACTCAATATCTTTACCAGCAGCCTGAATGATGAGGCAGAATTTGTTCTCTACAAATCTGTGATGTTACATCAGGGGGAAAAAGTGACTGACAAAAATGCCAAATGGCAGATTTTCAATCTAGTAGGACCTTAGTGAAAAGGAAAAATGGACCAACAGGAATCTGATGTTCAATATGAAGAATACAAATGTCTCAGCCTAGATACAAATAACCATATAAATCAGCACAGACTGGAAACTGACTAGTTGAGAAGCAGTCCTGCTAAAGATGACCTGAGTGGTCAGAGTGGATGACAGATTGAATATCAACTAGCACTGTGGCCTCATTTCAGTTAAGACAAACTGCACAAACCAAGTAAAATGAGTTACGTTAGGAAAAGCATGAACAGTGGATCAAAGTTATTGCCCTTGTTATTTCTCTTTGCTTGTTACTGGTGAGATCACACTGGAAATTCATGCTATTTCAGGCCCACTTTTCGAGAAGGATGTTGAAAAAAACCAGGAGATTGTCAAATAAAGTGCTGCCAAGATGGTCAGAGACCCAGAAGAGAGTTTAGAACAAAATATATCAATTTATCACAACTGTCAATAAATCTGTAGCTCAATATAACTATGTTTGTAGCCAATGCATATGGTTTTATTCACTCATGCTTAGAATGTATATTTGGAAGGTTTTTTTAATATATATTTTTTGTTTCTGTATAAAAGTTATGATTTAAAGACCTGTATTATGTTAGAAGGGATCTTAAAAATCATCTGGTTCCAAGCCCTCTGCTGTAGGCAGGGTTGCCACCCACTGTATGAGGCTGCTCAGCCTGATCATGTAATCAGGTATCACGTCAGGTGTCTTACCTCATTATTATACCTTGTTAGTGCCTTGTCTTCAGTACAGTGCTTGGAATTCTTTTGGTAAGCACAATAGTCAATCAGCAAAGCGATGACCTGGTTTAGTTAAAAAGCCAAGTCTAGCTGTACAGAACTCTACAAAATCTGGGTCTTTTACCATCTTGGTATAGCATATAGAAGAAAATAGTATAGTCATGCTGAGAGTGGCCTACTTTGCAATGTGGTTGGGTACTGAAAGAGCTCAGCAGTGCCACTTAGATGCTGTGATTCACTTCTCACTGAAGTGAATGATCTTGGCGTGTGATGTGTAAATGATAACTATAGACTCTACAGTTATTGCTGTGGCATTTGGACCACTAATTGTGTTACTGCCAGAGCAGGCAATGAATTGAGTTCTAAGTGGTCTGTAAGCCAAGTTAGGACTCTCTGTTCATCTAGCATGTAGCTTTATATATTCATTCCACTCCTCATTGGTCATTATGTTTTCAATTGCTATTATGGCCTTAATGCTCTTCTCTGCTTCTTGTCTGAACACCTACTTCTCTGTCTCATACTTTGTTTTCATCCAATTCCAGAGGATCACAGAGTCATAGAACATCCTGTGTTGGAAGGGACCCACAGAGATCAAGTTCAACTCCTGGTTCCATACAGGATCACTATTCAAACCTGTTGTCCAAACACTCTTTCAACTCCAGCAGCTTGGTGCCATGATCACTGCCTTGGGAGCCTGTTCCATGCTCACTGTCCTCTTGAGAAGAATCTTTTCCGAACACATAACTTGATCCTGCTCTGACACAACTATACACTGTTCCATCCAGGCCTGTCACCGTCACCAAAAAGCAGAGCTTAGTGCTGCCCCTCCACTCCCTTGTGAGGAGCTGTGGGCCACCATGAGACCTCCCATAAGCCTCCTTCTGCTCTGGGCTGGGCAAACCCAGGGACCTCAGCAGCTCTTCATCCATCTTGCCCTCTAGACCCTTTGCCGCCTTTGAAGCCCTCTTTTGGACACTCTCTAATAGTTTTATGTTCTTTCTGTATTCTGGCACCCAAAACCCACACACAGTGCTTGAGACAAGGCTGCACCTGTTGGGAAATCAGCCAAAGGTGCTAATGCTTTGCTTTTGGGATTTAATGTGCTCTGGCAACTCTGTGCAGGCTGCATGCAGCTCCACAAAGGATTTCAGTCTTTTAGAGACTTATAAAAGTAGTTTGGCTGGTTTTCTCTCAAACATCTTTGACAATGGAAAAGCTATGTAATCTGAGAAGGGAGGTTTCTTGCTCCTGCAGAAGCCTGAAGTATACCTGACACTGGCCTCTGGCACAGAGCACCCGCTTTCCATCCCTTTTCTCTATTTTATTAATGATTCTAATACTCCATCAGCAAGCAGCCTCTTGCCAGGGAATTAACTATTCATGTGACTGCTTCAGCAATGAGCATTTCTTGGAATTGCTCTGCTTGCTACTTGGACCCAATTCTGCAATGGCTGTCTGTAAGACATTTCTCTATACACGTGAAAATGTCCTAATTTCTTCTGCAGAAGAAATAGATATACAAATGTAAAACAACTACCAAAGAGATAGGGCAGAGAAGGTAATGGCTTCAAATAGTTTTAAACCATTTAAACATACTTTTGTAAATGGTTTTAAACCAGAACTTTGAAAAAATGTACTAGAAATACACATTAGTTCTTTGGTTTGACATTGTCTTCTCTGTATTCTAGAAAGCTAAAGGAATTAGTTTTTGAGTATGGATGAGAAGAAAATGTAAAGATTGTTATTTAAACTACACAGCAATGATTTTAGTTAGAACCATATGACTCTTAAACAAGGGAATATGGTCAACTGAATTGCTTTATGCTGCTTTTAATAGGAAGTTAAAAATTGAAAAGCACCTTGCAGTGCAAATCTGAGAGAGAAAGAGGCCTTTTAACAGTTTCTTTCTTTCAGTTTTTTCAATAATAAATAAAATGCAAAATTTATTTTAAAATGTATTATTCCTGAAGAAAGCATTAATGAAGTCAGCCTGCTGATTTGTCTCTATAGTATTTAAAAACAAAATAAAATAAAGAAAAAATATAGGGAGACCTTACACTCAAGCAGATTAGGCCCTTTAGTTAGTCCATAATGTATTATTTGGTTTGCTTAGAACTAGTGCTAATAAAGCTATTAGTATCATAATGTTGATCATACAATTTAAAAGCAAATAAGAACTGACTTGGAAAATGCTTATAAAATGCACAATATATTAATATATTATATATACACGTAATTTTCTAAAGTAATATGCATTTTAAGACAGAAATCTCTGATAGATGTGTCACCAATCATAAATCTCGCTCTATATGTCTTCTAGTTCAGAGCAGTTAAACACTGTCTATTCTGATGGATCCACCT
This sequence comes from Gallus gallus, assembly GCF_016699485.2. NCBI lineage: Eukaryota > Metazoa > Chordata > Aves > Galliformes > Phasianidae > Gallus > Gallus gallus. Next base: position 66,961,793 of record NC_052535.1, on the reverse strand, counting down.
CCCTGCCTTTGCCAGAGAGCTCTTGTTTCATCAACAGTCATCAACTTGTGCCACAAAAAGACTTATTTTATGAGAGGTCATCCTTGTCAGATCATTTTGTTCATATTTCCAAATAAAACGGAGATTTGAAAGGGCCTTTTTTTCTTTAACATTCATTTAGATTGGAATTCAAGTATTCACATACTGTAATAGACTATTTCACTGAATAGGATTATCTGCCCAGAGAAGTTGTGGATGCCCCATCACTGGAGCTGCTCAATGCCAGTTTGGTTGGGTCCTGGGAAACCAGATCTAGTGGGTAGTAAAATGGCAGGGGAACTGAACAGGGTGATCTTTAAGATCCCTTCCCATCCAAGCTATCCTATGATTCTGTGATCTTCAGTTTAGGAACTTCAAAAGGTGATTTGATAAACTTTGCCAACATATTTGCTATCAGACAGCTTAAAAGCTCCTCATTTCCAATTCCTGCCCGGAGCTCATCTCCCCAGCTATGTATGTTGTTTTCTCCCCTGTTCTCTTTTGATGTGAACATATTGGATGCTGAAAGATAAAATCCACATTCAATTCTGCAGATAGTTTTCTCCTGTGATTTTTCACAACTGGAGATACAATCAAGATTGCAGCCAGCTACCTTGATAAGCTTATGTCTTCAAGCTATCCCACACGTCCTCTAATCATACCACTGGACACATGGTAGAGACCCTTACTGCCATATTACCAAAACAGTACTGTTTCTCTGAACCATGGCTCTCCTATAATTTCACATAAAGGACTCTGGCCAAATGCTGTGCAGTGTGCAAGTGGCCTACCTGCTGCAAAGAGAAGGCATTGTGTGGGCCCACCTAGAACTAGATATCATAGAACGCATATCTAGATGGATATAAGCTAAGTATTTCTTATGGGAGGGTGATCAAACACTGAAGCAGGCTTCCTTAGAGGTCTGATTGATGCCCTATGCCTCATGTTCAAGAGGCATTTGGATAATGCCCTCATTAATGTGCTGTAACTTTTGATTAGCCCTTAAGTGGTCAGGCAGTTGGATTAGTTGACCTTCAACGATCCCTTCCAACTGAACTGTTTTATTCTAGACAGACTTCCAGAACTTTTAAACATTAGAACATTAAAATGTTGGAAAGGCTAGACTGAAGCATCAGATTACTCATAGTTGTTACATCTTTGAAAGGAAAATTAAATGCATGCTCAGAAGAGCTTATCTTTTCATTTTATCCCTAGAATCATAATTCAAAAAATGAGCTCAGTACAGCTGCAAAAGTCATAGCTGGCTAAAGGTAGAATGGTATGTTTCTGGAGGCAATAATTATTGTATATCTAACTTCCGGGGTTATGATCTTGTCATGTACTTAGAATCAGTTTAGTTATCTACTGGGAGCTGGAGCTTCAGGGAAAAAGTCCATACAGGTTCAATTCAGTAATTGCAACTCAACAGTTTCCTATGCATTGTTACCAACCTAATGACTGTCAGTGAGGCTTTGAGCATTTGGGGCATTTCTTTAAGAATAAGGCTATGTTCTTAATCCTGGGCAACCTGTGAAAAAGTGAGCTGCATTCTTATAAATCTGGTTCACTAGGATACATTCATTACCAGGAAGTCCTTATGTGTACAGTCCTGTTCATGGAATAGGAGCATAAATAACGAAGAGTTCCAAAGGAATGAATGGTTTAGCCTGTTGGACTGGGAAAAAAAATAAATACAGAACTAAAGTTGTGAATTTTTATAAGTTAAAAGTCAAGTTTTTGGTAAAGGAGATAGTGTCACAGAGTGTGGTGACCTGGGGTGAAGGAGTTGAGAGCTACAAAACTATGTGAAAAATGAATCATTCTTAAGTTCTGAAGGAAGGACAAGGAGTCAACTTAGATGAGAATTAAACAAGGAACTACAAAAAAGAATCAGAAGATTCTGATGTCATCAAAATATTCTAAAAGTGAATTAACAGTTAAATATATGTAGACTAGTGTATAAAATGAAAAACTGATAAAGAAGGGCTGGTTTGGAATATCCAAAGAATGGAAAAGGATGGAAGAGTTGGATTCCTAAGACATGATTTGTGAGGAGGAAAGTAGAAACATGAAGGTAAGAGGAAATAAACAAGGATGAGTAATTCTGGCTTCACAGTTTAGTTTCAGTGATTGGTGAAAGGAAAGAAGAGATGTAGAAAAAAATATAGAGTCATGTCTTTTAAAGTTTTTATTTTAGAGTTTTTATTTTAATGATTTGAAAAAGGAAAAATAGAAGGGTAATCCAAGGAGAAACAATAATGTGAATCTTGATTAAAGGCAGAGAGGTGATAGAAGTCAAGTACAGAAGACAGTGGATGACTGCAAAACTCATTATTTTCTGAGTTACTTCTCTCTGCTTTGAAGAAACAATTATGAGTAGTATTAGCCACACAAGTAAGTATTCTGTGGAATTTGTCTTATTGCAGCTATGACTCTAGAGTATCAGATAAAAAATATGTGGTTTTGAAATGCCTGTTCCTCCTAGACATAACTGTGCTCTTTTTTATACCATGCTCTTTTTAAATTTATATATATACATATTTAACTGTTAAGGAAATGGCATCATTGTAGATAATGACTTTGGAAACTGGTTCACAGTTATGTCAGCTTCATATTTGATTAATGTAGCTTCTGAAAATGACTAACATATACATAGGGGGATGTCAACCTAGGAGAGAGAAGGAAAGAAAAGGCCTAATTCTTTCTGTTGCTGCTGTGACTGCTGGAGGGAGACAAGTCAGTTCTGTGGTTCATGTCTTCTCTGTTCACTGTGGGATTGTTCTTATCTACTGCTCTGTCATTGCTCTGTTTTATTTCAAGTGTGAGTAAAGCAGTGGACAAAATGGTTCCTACATGAACTGTGAATGTAGTGCTTTGGGAAACTTCAAAATGTAGAAATACTTAAATAGAAACAATTATGCAATTATGATTTTTGCCATTAAAAGAACAATTAAAAAATCATCAGCTGTGAATGCATTCTGGTGAATTACTTATGAAAATCTAGAGCAGATAGTCAGAATGTCTATTCCCAGCTTTTACTTTCTTTCTCATATGCTTCCTGCCAGTGCCAATGTATAGCTCACCAATTCTCCAAAATGTAAAATGAACTCACTCAGAATTCCTGATACTTCTCCTCCATTACAGCTGATAAGCTGGAGATGTTGAGAGAAAGATCAGGACAAATGGTTGCCTTTTGGGGGGAACTTCTGTCCTGCAGATCACTGTTTTCTGTCTGTGTTTTTACATCAACACTTTGGTAATGATCAGAGAAAACTACTGATTTGCCTTAGGCATATGACATAATCCAAAATAATTTGAGAGGGATATTTTACCAGCACAGACTCCTTAGAGTGCAGAGAATTTGAAGGGCTGCGTTTTCATTGTCATTCCATTAGTGTGAACAGAAGCTGTACTTGAAACTCCCTGTGTAATTCGAGAAACTTCAGTGAGAGCAGTAAACAACCTGTCAAGCCTTCCTGAGTTTTAAGATTTTTTTCACTCAACTCAGTGAGATTTTACTCCACAATTTCAGCTGCTCGTTTTTCTTTTTGCTAAAAGTGTATGGGGTTATTTTTCTGTAAACAAAATTGAAAAGGCCGATTTTCTTCTGTCTAAGCTTGATTAACTTTTTGTCCCTACCCTAGTAAAATTGATTTTCTGTACAGTAAAATTTAACAAATGATATTAATTTAAATACACTCAAAGCCATGATATTTATTAAAAATACAGCAAATGTGCCTCTCAGCTTGTAAAACGTAACTACTTAATCTCACAGATCTCTGCTGGATCATATGCCAAAAGTGGCTATGTGTTCCATGAATACTATAGAACATATTTTCCATTATTGATTATGATTGTAGTTAATGTCAAAACAGAAGCTTAGAGTTATCTGTGGGAAGACTGAGAAATCCTGCTGTCAGCGGCTTATGGGCTGGTTTGTCCCAGTTCCGTGACTAGTGGGGCAGAGGGACCTGAGGATCTGTACCCCAGAAAAGGGAGGCAGGGAAAAAAGGAGAAAAAGGGTAGAGAGATGGGCCTGAAAAAAAAAAGCCAAAACAGCAGCAACGATCAGAGAAGAAACCATTTTACTAAATAAGATATTGGAATGCAAAATAGCATACTATAATACAATATAATACAATATAAATAGAGTTGAAGCTAATAAATCAAATTAAATGGGAAAGAGTGCCCAAAAGCCGAAGGCCTTACTCTAGTGCTGTGAAAAGACTGCACCCACAACAGAGATGAGCCAGATGATTGGGAAAAAAAAAAAAAAAAAAGGGATTCCAGGTGACCTACCAAGGCCTTTTATCTGTTCTCTCTGAGCAGAAATGATAACAGAACAGCAACTGTCCTCTGAGGAAAGTAGTAGTTCTTCTCTTCTGGGACAGGTACCTGGACCTGGAGCATTTACTCTTTAACTCCCAGTGCACTGCATGATGTTATGATGTGGAATACTGATTCCACAAGTCAATGTGTGGTACAGCTTGTGCCTAGAATGTGCCAGCACAGCTGACAGGAGTGGGACAATAATCATAGGTTGGCACAGGTCTCAGCTGAAGACCCCTTCCTTCACTTGCTGAACATCTATTTTCACTCCAGGAATACCTGCTGCAGGCTTCTCTGACCTTTTGCAGATATTTGAAATGGCAGGAGTGGACCTATTGTCATGAACATTTGCTTCTGAAGAAGGGATATATCCCAGCAAGGTGAGGAAATTTTAATATATATTGCAAAAGACCCAAACAACCCTTTTGACTCAGACAATATTTTGAGAGTTAGAAGATGGAAAAAGTGTTTGTAGCACCTTTAGGTGCTACTAGACACTTGACATTGACATCTTGGAGATGATATTTTGGATTAATTTGATCATTTTGGCTATTTAGGGCCTAATGTGATTTCATGGTGTCATTTTTGCCGAGGATGTAGAGATCTAATTCTATTCTAAAGGTTGATTAGGATCTGAAAACTGAACTCGATCTGAACTATTTGTTTATTAGCATGTTAAAGACATGACAGTTTCTTACGCAGATGAAGGAATACCTGACTAATAAGGAAACATAATGGAAAGCCCATTTATGGGGAAAGCCCATCAGAGTAGGATCTGTGCCTATAACTTGATTGAGCCACATTTCTATTTATTCCCTTATTTCAGTAGGATTCAGTCTGATGGAATTTCAATACTACATACTGTGAGGTTGCACGTGTAAGTTTTCCTTTATCTGTGAAAATGGGCATTTTCCATTTTCTTCTTGAAGTAGGAGTTTGTTATTATGCTGTTTTCAATAAAGGGCTCCTGCTTTCTTTTCCAGAGATAGATGAAGTCTACTACCCTGGGGAGTGACCTCTGTGTTTACTTTTTAAAGTACTTTGGCATCCTGAAATACAACTTGCTGTGTAAGATTTTCAGTTTCTGTTACCAAGTCAGAAGCTTGACAGTTTCACACTCTTACTATTTCTGCTTCTTGTTGCTGCTGAAAAAAAAAAAAAAATATGTGAAATGTCATAAATTTCACACTCAGGCAATGCTGGACAAAGCCTTGCCTCTGGATTTGTAAATTCTTATACAGAGCTGTCAACGTATCTTAAGAATCTTCCCTTGTGGAGGTTTTGCTTCTGGTTTGACATGGTCAGAAACAAAATCATCTTGTACAGAAATATTTCTCACCTGTTGGAAGTACAGTAAGATCACTAAAATCAGGCCGGATTCTCCTGTTATTCATTAAAGAAGATTAGTTAACCAGGACAGAAGCTGTTGTTTAATATAGAGATGAATGATGCTCACCTTTAGTTAGATACTACTAATTAACCCCTTTTAGACAAAAGATGGTTAATGAAAGGAATCTATTTTGAGTCAGTTGATTTTAAAGAGACCATTAAACAAAAACAATGTGATCCTGTGGAACTGCTACAATCCACTTAGTCCTAAAAGGACTAAGGCAACATCTTCCAAAGCAACTCTAATGCTACTGCTACTGATGAAAAGTTCAGATTGCAAGTAGCGATCTTCCCTCTCACAAAAGTGAAAGGTAGGATCTAAGATGTAGGGTATTGAGATCTCAGTACTGAAGAACAGATACTTAGTTATAAACATATCTACCTCTACATTCTACATCCAAGCTCAATAGAACACAAAATTTTGGCAAATTTAGATTCCTTGAACCCCCACTGACCTCTTCTAGCCACTTTGTCCTCACTCTTGTGTGACAAAGTCACACTGAGTTTTGTGTGATATCAGTATGTATCAGTGCCTGATGAAGTATGCCTTATTCATGAGAGTGAATGTCCATTCTAATGCTGGGAACTCAGGACACGCTGTCGAATGAATGTAATAATCCCACGCAACTGCTTTCATTAAATGGTACTTCCAGATTTTTCTTATCTATGAGATCTTCAAACTTGAATAGCTGTGATTGCCATATTTTCTGTCTTTATGAGAAAAAGCATAGAATCAAAGAGAACAATATTCTTTGAAGAACAGAAAGCTGTAACAAGACTTCTTACAATTCAAATCACTTGTTTGAATTTTTATATATGTGTAACTCTCATTAGAAAAATCCTCATGTGGAAAAAGCATAACTAATTCTGATCTCAGCCTGTGTATAATAACTGTTGAGTCACAGCCTCAACCACTGACTGAGCAGCTGGGGAAAGGACCCAGTCAGCCCTGGGAGCACAGGTGAAGGTAATTCACCTGTGTGACTGGAAAGGGTGGAGCCTGGCTGCACTTCTCTTAGACCTCATTTAAGGGCTGACTGCCACTCTGGAAGGGTCTCTGATTGGAGATCCCTTCTTTGTGGAGTCTTTCCTGTGAGCGTAGATCTTTGAAGACAGGTGAGTATGTCTTCTTTTCCATTGTAACACAATATCATTTGTGTTAGGTGCTTTGCTGCTGCACTCCTGTGTTGCCCTTCCACCATGTTTATCTTTCAGATTGTAACAGCCTGTAATTTCTGTTTTACAGATGGTGTATGTCTATACATGCATGCTTTCACTTTCAGACACTTATATGTTCCACACTATAAGGTCACAGTACGTTTGATCAGATGAATCAAGCGCTAAAATGAGAAGAACGGGGGGGGGTGGAAGGCAGCATTTGGAATTTTTAAATGTGTGTGATATCTCAGTGACATTCCATAATTCATCTCTGCAGGCCTTTACTTTCAAAGTCCAGATTAAGCAAATGTTTATTATTGAGAGTAAAGAGTGATAATTCGCATTTGAGGAGGAGTGCAGACTGAAAAGAAATTGTGCTTGCTTATTTGTGCAATGCAGTTTGTATGCAGCTATGCCTAGTTGGTAGAAAAGAATATTTTGATGAATCTATGCTCGCATTTGTTGAGTCTAGAGAAAGATTTAATCCCTGTGCTAATCTGTTCCAGCAGAGAACAATCTGGTACACAAAAATGATGTTCATTTCTAAATGTGAACTCATGTATCTTATCCACCTAAGTGAAGATACTGCTATTTCTGATCGTATTTAGAATTTCTTCTACGATACTGCAAGAACACTACAGTTGTTTATCTCAATATTAAATAGTGCAATTGGTAGCACAAAAAAAAGCACATTTCAAGCCCAGTGTTCTGGTTTATAAAACTTTTTAATATTACAACAACTTAGGATATACTGTGATATGGATAGGTCACTAGCACCATTTCAGTTCTTAAAATTGCTGTATCTTTGATACTTGAGCAAGTGGACCCAGCAGTAAGATACTAGGCCTGGGCCCCAGGATGAGAGAGCTGAAGACATCCTGCCAGGAAGGAAGCTTGAATTCCTCCACTCAACCCTCTGCCTCTGGAGATAGCTGCAAGACATACACAAAAGGTTCACAGAGATATAGAAAAGGCAGATGAGGGCATATTTTCATCAAAAGATGAATCTTTATTTAATTATGGGAACAATATAGGGAAGAGAAAACTGATTCCATGCAGAAGTTGTTCTCCTGTGATGAAGACACATGTACAGCTGTAGGAGAACCATATGCTCGTTTTTAAGCAGGGGGATCATAAACCTCAGTGTCTAGGTATACTGTTGGTTGTAGTAGTGGGAACTGTAGGAACAGTAGCTATTCCTAACTTTGTGCAAAGCCAGGAGGGAACTATTTTTAAGTTTTCAGGTAGCATTTTGAAGTAGCTGTAAAAGACAAACCCTATGATGTACATTTTGGGAATGTACACAAATATGTTTATCATAAAAATATAGCCTAAGCTTGAAGAGCTTGATAAAGAAACCATATTTGTGAAAGCGTACAAAGATATTATTTACAATCTGTATGTTTCTTAATATTCTTTTTTAATAAACAGGATTACTTTTAGAACCCTTATAAAGTCTTTAGAACTCTCTAATGCAATTATACTATGTCTCTGATGTGAACTGTAAGCGAAATTCCAAGATTTCAGTTATAGAAAACAATGTTTAAACTAAGTATTTTAGAGGGAGCTTCAGCTACCTGATTCAGTTTGTTGGTTAGATCCCTCTCAAGAGGAATGTCAATGAAATATATTCCTGTTCACTTCTGAGTGCATGGGAGGACTCCCGTGTGAGATACTCCATTTTAAATTCATGTGCACAACTGGTATTTGCACAGTACTATGTTCATTAAATTTTTAATAGCACATTGTAAATGCTATTAAATGCTGTCATTAATAATAAATTTGATGTTAATATTAATAGCTTGCTGCTTTCAAAAACTGCCCCATCAAAAATACTCCAGCAATACTCTTCAACACTTCTGTTTCTCTAGAAGAGGTAATGCTGTGACAGCTTCAAACACATAATAACAAACCTTGCGTGGAACCTGAACTCTGAATTTCTGTATAAAAAGACAAAGCATAGTTTGTGTGATGAGCAACGAGTGAGTAATTTAGGGGAGATTTTTCTGTAAGAATCTTTAATCACTATTGTAAATTCATAAAAGCTCTGTAGATACTGTGAGGATTATACTTAGCTGAGTGTGGACCTTCAAAGTTTTAAGATGCTTTATAGTCCTCTATACAAGGTTGCTATGTTTTGTGGTATAATGATGCTCTGTGAGCAATTCCAGTTACACATTTAGTCATATTAATGTCCCTGTGAATTTCTGACTTGCATAGGAAATGGCTGCATAAAGATGTTAGTCTGCTTCTGAACTTCAAAGAGGCTACTTAAGTGTTTTACATCCAAACAAAAAGGTCTCCCTTCTAAGGTCTTTAGTGCTCCTACGCATTTTCATTGTTAAATTCATCCTTGGAGTAGTGGGCAGCAATGTAAACTGCTTTTAAACATGTACTAATAAGAGTTTTCCTACTGTGAGCCTTATCCAACAGTCTTTTGAAGTCACTGGGAGCTGTATCTGAAGCCTTAATGAGAAGAGGCTCCAAGTATTCTGTATTGTCAAGTTCACTTTCATTGACATCAGATTTTGCTAAAGCTAACTCTTGAATATCCCTGAGAGAAATGACAAACAAAATTGCTTTCAGATTTTCTTTGCAGAGTTAAGTCAGATCTGATGTTGTGATACATCATGTCCTTTTTAGCACACAAAGGAGCATTTTTTCTAGATATTCTTCTGCCTTACAAACATATATTTAAAATCTCTCAAAAACATACAAAATATTAAAAAAAATATTTTTCACTTAAAGTGATCTTTAAACAGTTATCTTCAAGGGTTCAGAAACAAAAAAAAAAGTGTACTGGAAGACTGTGTTTAACTGCATTGAAGGTCATAAGCTTAATTTTTTTCAGACCCTGGTACTTGTTGCCTATTCATCCAAGATAAAATGATATTTTGATATCCATTTGCAGATGAAAGCATAGCCCTGAAATGCACAGTATCTAGCAAAATTAAGAATAGGATATTATATGTAGAAATGTGTCATGCCCTCAGCTGGTTAGGGGTGCCAAAAAATAAATTGGGGGCAAAGCTGTCTCACTGCTGTGCTATGCCCAGAACATGCCAACACCATGACAAGTTGTTGAACTCGAGAGTGCTAAGCAGAAGCTCCATGGTAGATGAGTTCAGGTCAGTCTTTAGTCATTCGAGGTACAAACAAACAGCTTTGAAGTCATAGGATATAAATTATCACAGTCTGTCTATTTTAGTGCATTCAGTATATGTTTCTAAGGTGACAAAATAGGAAGGGGAAAAAATATGGCAAATGTGATAGTTTGTGTATTCCACTTACTGCACAACTGCATCTGGAAACAAAGCCTTCCATGCTCTTTGAAGCTCCTGTTCCTTGCAGGAGGAAAACTCCCCCAAAATACATATTGCCATCTCTTCACAAGCAGCTCGTTGATTTCCTGTCTTATAAATCGTAGTGTCAGTGTGCTTCAAATTGAAGGAATTGTCAACTGTTAAAAACTGAAAAAGCAAGCAGATGAAGCTATAATATTTGCTGTCTGTTTCACTCTTCAGGAAGAATGGAAAATCCTTATTGTCAAGCATGTATGACTGCAGTTATTTATCAAGTCAATTCAGAAATGCTGAATGTACTCCTAAAAAATGACTATAAAGCAGTTCTCCAACAAGGAGCTGTTGAGTAGGGCTAATTAGAAGGGAGAAGTCTAACTTTGCGAAATGTTTCCAGGTTCAAATGCTTTTTTTTATTTTTCTTTTCACTATGGGAATGATATTGAGGCTTTTTTAATTATTTCATAGAGTATGAGAGAAAGTGAGAGACACACCTCAGTCACTAATAACCCCAAACTTTTCTAAGCTATGTTGGGTTTACCTACTTAATGTAAGTTGTGAATTCCCCCAAGATAACTCTTTAGGAGAACAGGCTTTTCTTATACTGGGAGGCTATGGTCTACATGAGTCAGCAACTGAAATGTTTGCTGTTCATGAGCTATGTAAGAGTTCTGTATGTCAAACAACTTTGTTTGAATCTTTGAATGAGATTTTTCATATTGTTTCTCTGGTGAAGCTGTTGTATCCTGCTGATTTCTCTCTGAAGTTCAAATGGATTGATTAATCTTTTGATGGGGTAGATGTTTTTTTTTTCAAATTGGGACCTATTGATATATATATATATATATTTCCAAGTTTCTTATATTCCTCTAGTCATTTCTTAAGTTAACTTCTTTTGAAGAATCTGTTAGTATTAGCTTCAAAATACTTTACTGCCTAAAGTCACAGAAGAATTTTCTAACGTGACATCCTAATGATTTTGTTGTTAAGTGCTTCTCTATATGATTCAAAATTAAAAATCTTCATGAAACAGCCACAGAAGGTTGAACATGTATAAACTCAGTACTGGGATTCTACAGCAATGTGAAATGCTCATGTTAGACGTAGAAATGTTTATGATTAAGAATGAGGCAATAAAGGTACCACTGTCCCTTTACTTTAGTACAAGAAGAGATTTTCTAAGGCAAAGATTAGTCTGTGGTGTGAAACATTTTAATTATCACAGACATATGATTATTATAATCTATTAAATGTCTCTATACATTCAACTGTATAGACCTGGAGTGCTGATTCCACTGATTTTTTTTTTTTTTTTCCAGGGTGCAATATAGTGTAATCATTTCCATAGTGTCAATATTTTATACACTGATAGAAAAATAACATGACTGGGCTTTCTAACTAAAGATGGCACATCATTTTGACAGACACTGCTGAGACAGTTGAGTTTGTTTCCAAAAAAGTATTTATTTTGTACTTGATTATAGCATACTGACAAGAGAATTGCTAATGAAGATAAAAAATAAGAGTGGGATGTGAAACAGACATGTGGTTCTGGAGGAAATTTGAAAAAGATGCAAAGCCCTGGTTTATTTTCCAGTATTATGTTGAATGCTGTCAGTGTTACTATTTAAAAAGAAATTAGATGCACAGTGTGCTGTAAGAAAGAAAATCAGGTTTTTTATTTCTAGGAGTTATGAACTGTATCACAGAATTTTCTGATTTCCAGGATGTAATTAGAGCACAGACCTGATCTGATATGTGACTTCAAAAAGTTTTACAAATATATTTGTATAGTTATTAAAACTCTTTGATTCCTTGATGAAGCTATTACAGTGAATCACTACATTTTGGTTATTTTATTTTGATAAAATAAAAAGAGCAGACTTGAGGAGAAGGGCTTGGGGATGTTGATTGATGAGAAGCTCAACGTGAGCCGGCAGCATGCACTTGCAGCCCAGAAGGCCAATGATATCCTGGGCTGCGTCAAAAGAGGTGGCCAGCAGAGGAAGGGAGGTAACTGTCCCCCTCTTCTCTGCCCTCATGAGGCCCCATCTGAAGTACTGTGTCCAGGTCTGTACAAGAGTACAGTACAAGACATGGAGCTGCTGGAACAGGTCCAGAGTAGGGCCATGAGGATGATCAAAAGGCTGGAGTACCTCTCCTATGAAGCAAGGTTGAGGGAGTTGAATTTCTTCAGCTTAGAGAAGAGAAGGCTGTGAGGAAACTGGCCTTTCAGTATTTAAAAGTGAGCTTGCAGGAAAGATGGAGAGGGAAGTGATATGACAAGGGACAATATTTTAAAGCTAATGTGAGTTAGGTTTAGATTAGATATAAGGAAGACAGTTTTCACTATGAGGTTGATAACGTTACCTAGAGAAGCTGTGGATGCCCTATCCCTGGAGACATTCAAGGACAGGTTGGTTGAGGCTTTGGCCAGTGTGATCCAGTGGATGGTATCCCTGCCCATGAGATATGGAATGGTTTTGGTTGTGTGATTCTATGATAAAGGCTTATTTTTAAAAGTGAAGTATAAATATCTTAAAATTTTTATGTTGCTGTTGCTAAATCTGTTAAAAGTGTTACAGAAATGTAATGGAGAAGTAAATGGTGGTTTCTCCACTCATGTATAACTGAAGTTTTGTAAACTAAGAAGTTGAATTTAAGGATTAGTTGTCTCCTTTTTCATAATGTAATTGCAGACATCTTAAGCCTTTCACTGGGTTGTATTAATGTAAACAAAAACTAAATTGCATTTTTTTCCTGCTGTCACTGGGTAGAACTTCAACAGAATGTAACATTAAAAGAAGAAATGTCTTGAATTCATTAAAAAAAAAGGGGGTTTTAAGGAAGTAGCATGTAGATAAAAATAATGACCATTCTGTTATCACACCAAGTTCCATGCCATCTTGGATTATGTCACCCAGTCTATTTAAGACTTCATGAATCAATTTGACTGTCTTTGTGGTGACCATGTCAATTAATATCAATCTAATGAGCCATGTAAGTCATTAGAAAATGTACTCACTTCCAGGAGATTATAACTATTTATCTTGTAGTTATATATTTGCTTTGCAAGTGTCAAAGGACACATAAGCTGAAAATCTAAATGAATACACTAATTTTTCTTATTTAAATTAATTTTATGTGTGAAATTAGACACAACAAAAACAACAACTCCTAGTTAACAGCAGGATTCTGTATCATGTCTTAATTGGTTATTAAATGATAATTTCAAAAATTCCTTAATGATTTTCATGCCTAAATCAAAGATAAATTAATACAATTTTAGTTCTAACTTCCCTTAAATACACTTAATGCTTTACTCATTATATCAAAGACCTTTTTTTACAATAAGAAAAACAGGAATAACTTATTTTTCCACTATTTGTCTCAAAGTAATAAGTCAATCATCTGAATAATTTTAAATGTTTTCTTTTAAATGATCTACTCCAGTAGAATTACAGGATGACAGCATCTTTCTTCTGATGCAAAGCAGTAGTAGTGATAATCTTAATAACAATTCTGGTCCTAGCATCTCTGGTAGAAATCTTGTCTCCACTCAAAGCAGTGAAAGCATTGTCATTCAAGCAGTCAAGGGTTTTAGCTTGTCAATCTATAAGCCCTGACACAACAGCATTTCTCAGTCCTTCATTTAGCACATTACCAGTTTATCACTTTATGGCAGTGATTCTCTACTAGTTTCAATGTGTGCATGCTGATTGAAGTTGAATGACCAGCCTAGAATGGCTCACACCTTTGTTCTGTGGTTGCAGATACTGACTCTGTACTGTTTTACAGGTGATACAAGAACCTCTATGCTTTTCCTTTCCCTTTCTTTCAAAAAAAAAAAAAAAAGTATAGATGGCTGCTGAAGAATCCAGCTATGGCCAAATTGTGAATTCTAACTCCAGTACGTTTCTGATTCAGTTACTTGTCTTGATATTGATAAGTGGATGAGAAAACACTGGAAACATGGAAACAGAAGAGTGGTTCATGCTTTCTAGGTGGCAGAAATCCTAGAAAGACAAGTGCTACCACAACATGGCAGTGTGTGGCAGGGAATACTTGAGAAGCCTGTCATCCATCTGGCTCCTCCACTAAGTCGCATAGGAAGGACAGAAATGTTATTAGTGGTACAGAGGTCATTCTTTATGTCGATGGTGGATGTACACTTCTCAAGGTTAACACTGAGGTAATGCCTAGAGATACAATATGGAACAAAAGGACTCTTAGCAAAGAAATCTACAGTAGCAGTAAAAGACTGTCCCTGAAACAAACACTTGTGGTCTAAATCAATAGACAGCCAAAGGGGAAATGGAAACAAACAGAAGTGAAATCACTTACCTGGAACCATAAAGCAGGTTAATTGAAGAATGGAAAATAACACTTGGTTCTCCTGAGAGCTGATAACTTGCTCCCTGTTATTCATCAAGCTCTGCTGTAGGTTCTCCTCCAGGTTCTTGCTGGGATGCACGTGCTGGGGGGAAAAAAAGCTGCCCTTGATCTTTTCTGAGGGCGTGGAGACTTGATAAGCCACACATTTTCCTGGAGAAAAGGAAATAAAGGGTCCAGAAAGATGACTTCACTTCATTTACAGTTTCTCATTATGTTCAGATACTGAAAAAGAACTGTGAGTATATGTACAAATAAAACTACTTTAGTAGCACTGCTGCTAGTACTTCAGCTAGTCTTTTATAGAGTGATGTTTCTGAACATGCTTTAGAAATACTTCAGGCAGACATACGGTTTTTCAGGTAATTTATATCATTAAGAGAAAGCTGTCAACACCCCAGCTTGCAGTCTTACTTGAGAGACTGATGATCTGTGCTGCAGTTTATGCTTCATCTTGTGTCTTTACTCATTCCTCGGTTTATTTGCATTTAATTGTGTTGTGAAGTCAACATTCACAAAGAAAATCTTGCTCTCTCATGGAATAAAGGAAAATGTTCCTTTTCTTTTTTCTTTTCTGGACTACACTGAAATTCAGAACTTCTCCCTCAGAGTCAAAGAATAAACTTTTAAATGTAAAATAACTAACATTTTCAAAATAAGAACTGGATTTCTGGCTAGTTTCATTCAATTCCTCAAAATGTCTATAATTTATCTTAATTGGGCATAAAAAGTTTTCAAAGCCTTGCAGCATTTTCAAATTTAGGGTGTGCAGGGCTTCTATATCCACTTCTATTCCACTTCTTGCAGCTCTCCTGAGAGAGAGCATATTTGAGAGAGAATTCCATGGTTTTGCAGCATGTTTCTCTATGTTCTAATTAAAGAGTAGTGAGACTGGCATTCCAGAAGTTCAGCTTCAGAGACGTGTCTGTTTATTATGAAGTTGTTGTGGAAACCTGAAGAAAAATCCTGTATACCTCTCATTAAAGACAGTGAAAAGATGCAAGAAATCAGCTGTATGGAGTTTATAACTGCAATATAATTTTTGCTGGTAATGCTAAAAGTGCATATAGTGCTCAGTACTTATTCCTAAACCTAGATTAAAAATGCATGTATGTTGAGAAGAAGTTATCTCCTACTTCTACTGAATATCTGAGTAATACTTTTTTTTTTCCCCCCCAACAGACATTTTAGTCTAAACTCTAATTCAGACTACAAGGGAAAAATAAGGTGCATTATCCTGGCAGTATGAATAACTTGTTCCTTGAAAGAAATTCTTCAGGGTAAGCATCCCTGCCACTGAACACATTAATAGCTCTGACAGTTACCAGAAAGCAATTGGAAAAATCTGCAGGCAGCAGGTTACTTATTCTTGCTGATAGCTGCACTGGTGACTGTTTTTATAGAGTATTAGACTGAATTAGAAGTCTGGGGACCACAACTTCAGAGTATATGCAGTTTCAGATTAGTCAAGACTGCACAGTATGGCACAGAAAGGTAAATCCAAGAAATAGAAGTGACAGGTTCCCTGGAGTTGCCAGCATACTTGCTCACAGGTTCCTTACTTTTTATTTCATTTAGTGCTGTGTTTCCCCAGGACGCATCACTTCTGTCTCAGATGATACCTCCCATTCAACTTGTTCAGTTTCAGTTCAGGGCCTTTCCATCACCGTACACAGAACTGACACATATCCTTTTTCCAATCCCTTTCAGAAAATGTGGTTACTGTCACAACTCCTGACTACTAAATAGCTACTGAATTCCATGTGAAAATTCAATTAAAAATCCAGGTCAATTGGTTTCCTAAACAGGATGTCAAATGGGGATGATGTGCAGAGAATTCACTGGTGATTTCAGTAAAAGTGAACTGCATGGTGACATGACACTTGTGACAATCAGATCAGCTCTTTCTTGGACTGTTGTTTGATGTGGATCACACCAGTGCTTAGAAACAGGTGTGAGCACTCACTGTAAGGCATTCCAAATCAGGTTTCCAGGTCTTTATCAAATATATTGACACTCTGCCACAATTTCATAAAAATAATTTTTTTTGAAGAAGCTTATTTTCTGTAGTGATTTTGTCTCAGTTTTGCCTAATGCATGGTTTATTACAGCATTTAACAGACACTTGTTCTGAGGTCATTGTGCGTTTCTCATCCTACTTTTCTTCCCTTTAGATAATATTGTTTAATTTTAGCTTTGCTAAGTGTCTCACAGTCTTGAATGCAGGCTGCTCACAGGTTCAGTTTTTTCTTTTGGTAGCAATTATATGAATAATTAAAAAAAAAAAAAAGAAAAGAAAAAGAAAAAAATGTTACCTCACCAAAACGTTTTAAAAGCCCATTCACTTTTCTTTATCTCTTTGAGACAGGACTACCTACTCTAGAGTAGAACAATGATACAGTGTATATTTGTCTATTTTAAATAATTATCTTTCTAACTGAATTTTAGAGATTTTACTTGGAACTAAGTATGTTCTACTACGCAATGCACCATCAGAACTGGCTGGGAAGCTGAGTTGGTGTACTGCACAATCTGAAACCTTAAGTGGCACAGGGGTCAGTCTTGGAGTTTTTCGTAACAGGAAATGGTACTAGCTGTTCTGTTTGGACAGGCTCTGGGAAGAGATGGAGTTAAGCTTGTTGGAAGTAAGGCTGTAGTGAGCGCACTGTTAAATGAGAGCTAGTCAGTAGAGGATGGGACTGAAAGTCTGGTGTGTTTCTTAGAGTGAGGCATGAAAAGAAATGTTCAGAATCATGATTTTTTGAGACTGAAGATGAGGAAAAGATAATTGAAGAAGTAGTATGTTCTAATATGTGGCTGACTGAAAAAAAATGAAGTCACTATTCCTTGAATGATAGCGGTGTGTTAAGTTCACTTCTCCCATTGAAAACATTACTTGAAGAAAGTCTGTGTGTTTTCCTTTGCATTATTATTTTTGGCTGTGTCTAGCTAGCCATTTTCTAAGCATGACCTTGAGATGAGGATGAGTTGTCACAACCTTTAGACTTTGTACAAGTAAAATATGGTTTATAGTATGTATTTTATCTGAAATTAAAATTTGTGCAAATAATGATATTGGTGAAAATTAATGAATAATGTAAGCTGAACTTGCTGATAAAAGTGGCTTTGAAACCTTCTATGTCCACACAGTTTATACAAAGCAGGTTGAGAGTCAATTCCTAATTTTACAGATGGAGAGATTTAGATCTAGAGATATATAAATAAGTGACTTAATTTAAACTAGTAGAAGTTACATATATACCTAGGTGGCATTATTTTAATGGTTGTGGTTAACATATCTATAATTTAGAAGAGTCTGGATTGTTTCTTGTTTGGAATTATCATACCCTGGTGCTACTAGGCTGTTTCTTATTCAGGGCCACAAAAAATTTTTGTTAAAAGAAAGAATAAAAACAGTGCTAAATAAGTAGAAATGAATTTTGATTACGAACTCAGTATTTTATATTGAATATTTGACAAATGACATGAGAGTATTTCTTGTTGAAAGATCACTCAGATGCACGAAGTTCCATAGCATAATGTTTTAAGTAGGTCTGCATTTGCTAACTCCTTGCTGTTTCAATCCAGTGCCTGAGTATCAAAACCAAATTTTCCTCCCTCATATTTATCCTCTGCTTACCCTGGAGGATAAGACTGAATTAGTGACAGAATTGCGCTACTTACTTATGTCCTCTGGGGACTGAACTATCAACAACTCACTGCTTTCAGAAATCTTCACAGCTGTGAGTCAGAGATGACCTTTTCTGAGACAGACTGAAGGCTTCAGCAGGGGAGTGAAGTTGACCTTGAATTATGAACTAAACCTTTTCGCTTTGATCTCTTGTGACACTTATCACTAGGATATGGATCTGTTTGTGACATGCTGTGACAACAGTTTCATGCAACTTTTAAGCCAATGTTATACGTATGCTTCACAACTCTTGTTTTCTTCCTGTAATAAACCTTGCATGAAGAATATCTGCAGACACTTAATTGTTTCCTCTAAATGTTGATCCAAAATCTTCCTAGAAAACTTAGTGGAAATTTGAGGAAAAAAAGGATAAGAAACAATATAAACAAGCTGAGCTCACGCTTGCAAGCTGTTGAGTTTTACTTCTCTTGCTCAGCACTTGGACAAGGGAGGGGGGCTGCTGTGAAAAAATTTTTTGAAGCTCCTTATTTTGTGAACTGGCTCCAGCTCATGATCCATATGAAAGGTTCATCAAAAGACTGTAAAATAATGTAGGCTGTAAAATGAACTGGTCTAATGGGAAGACTTGTGGAAGACTAATGGTGAAACACAGTGTTTCACCATTAGTAGTTTAAAGTTGGAAAGAAATTTATCACATGTGACTATGGCATGAAAAGTAGAGGCTTACTTTTTATCTCCTGGTGAGTTATACAATCTTAGTTGTAAGAGAGGGGCCTTGGACAGGCAGTGCTCTCCAAGCACTTTTGGACCGTTTTAAATGTATTAATTTCATAAGCCAAATAACATTTTAAATAGGGTTCTTGTAACTTTCTTGATAGGAACAAAAGAGATATAATATTTCTACCTTAGATGAACTATTTCCACAAGGAAAATTTTTCAGTATTTATCCCTGATAATGTCTTTCAGAAACTGCAGAAGCCCTATTTCTATTCTACTGAAGAAACTGTTTTGCAGGCTGCACCGCACTTAGCTTTTTCTGTGGAGCTCAGGAATTAAATAGTGTATCCCTGAGGAGCTATTAAGTAATGCTTCTCTGTTCGTTATTACTATTATTGAGTAGAATGGATGTGATGCTTTTTTTTCTCAATGTCCTATTTCTTAATGCCCCATTCTAATTAGATAGGCATGTAGGTTGCAACTTATATGTGTACAACACAAAATTGGTGCACAGTGAATAAAAACATAAGACTACTCAGCTGAAATACTGTGCCCTGTTCTGTCATCTTACTCCAATAAAGAGTCAAACCAATTGGAAGCAGTCCAGATGAGAGGAGCAAGAATTAGCCATTTAAAAATATATATATTTAAAAGAAGGAACATAAAAGCTTCCTGTAGGAGGACAGATTGAACAAATCTCTGGTATTTTTAACTTGTTTCTCTGTTTCTCAATTCCTGATGGGTATGACAAGAAGAAGTAGGCTAAAATTCCAGCATGAAAAATTCTGATTAGATACTAGAAGTGCTTCCAGTCAGGAAAAAAATGATCACTGCCTGGGGAGGCAGAGAATTAGCCATCACTTGAAAGAGAGAAGCATCTGTCAGGAATGGAGAAACTCATTTTACATTGAGGCAGACTGGTAATCTAAATGATCTCTTGAGACTGCTTTCAGTCTGATTATGCAATGTAGAATCATAAACCTATGGCAGTAGAAATCAGTTGTAACTTGTAGACATAATTTTATGTGTGCTTGTGTTTGAATTGTGACCAACATTGTTCAGAAATTCCCCTGCTTTGTCCCACTTCAGATCTTGTGTATTTCACAACCCAAAAACTACAATGAATGGATACTTTCCTCTTCAGACAAACAAACAAAATCTTGTAACTTGAGGTACTTGAGGTTATAATTCAATCTTATGTAAGTAGTAGAGTCTCATCTATGATCCAGTTTTTCTCTGTGGAAACTGTATTTTAATCCTAATGCTCAGTATTTTATTACTCTTGGGCTTTACTGCTGACATAACATTTTCTTTCTTTTCTTTCTATTTGGGGAAACAGTGAACCATTAAGCAAAGATACTCTTTTGCTGGAATTTATTGGTGTAATTTTTTTTTTAGTTGTTGATTGTTTAAGGGTTTATTTGCTTGAATGATCTACTCTGGTTACTCTCTACAAGAGCTTTTGGCAGCGCAACTCAGAAGTACTTAGTGGAATAATCAAAAGTTGTTTTTACAGATTTATATCCACAAATACTAAACGGTAACACTGTATATAGTGGTTATCAGAATCACTGGCACCAATTTAGTAAGCTAATGGGTATAAAAGCACTTTTGTAAATATTTTGTAATGTTAATAGAAGAAAGAGTTTACAAAGAGTTATTTATTCAAATAGTGAAGAACATATATCTATTTTTGCTTATCTAGTGTACTACCTTGTTGACTTTGTATCCAGAATTAGATAAGAATATGATCATTGGAAATAATGGACCTGACATTTTCAGAGGTCTTTGTCAGCAGCTAGTGTATCAGTTGCAAGACAAAGCTGAACAAATGCTTCCTTTATACGTCCAAATGTTGAATGACACGTATCATTTTTATACAACATTTAATTCACGCAATTATAATATTAAACAGATTAGTAGTTTGTTAATATTGCATTTATTAAAAACTTTGTTTTACTTAAATATTTTCTTTAGTTACTCTTTGTTTGCTATTAAGCCACAAATCCTAGTCAAAAGAATAAGAGATGTACTGTGTTAAACCAGAGAGGCATGAAATGTACTCATTGGAGATTTGCTGTTTCTGCTGGGTGGACAATTCCTTCATTCTCTAGAGAAACTGGTCATCCAAACTGACATAGCAATTTTCTAACTGGCTAAGTGAGGACATCTTACATTTCTGAGTACAGCGTGACATTTTGATACTCATTAGTTTAAAAAGTCATCTGGAAAGAATTCACCTAGTATTTGGCACTTACAAATGTTTGAGTGTTATTGGCAGTGAATACTTTTTGATTAGTTTTAATTTCCTTTTCACTTCTACTGAATTAACATATATTTATGAAATTGTAGAGAGTCTTTGTATAATTGTCTACCATAAATAATAAATTAGAGTCACTATAATTCTTTCATGTGTTGTCTAAACTGATATTTAGACCAGGATAAAATGGCGCAGATCAAATATGAGTTCTCCTAGTTACTGAATCTTCTCAATATACTGTTTTGGTATCTGATAATGTGAACCTTTTCATCTTGCTGTATTTCTAGGACCAGTACATGGCACAGTGAATGTTTGTTTGCCTTTTTTTTGTTGTTGTTAAAGCTTGGTTATATGATTTGACTTGTGTGCAATCAAAATTCCTTATATTTTTCCCCTTATTGCATGTTTTATGGGCCATATTTAACAGTGAAAGAGCAATGAGGTCACATGTACATGCATACATGTATATTTCTGTGTATGTATATTTATATGTATATGTGCATCTTGTGTGTGTAAATGTGATTTACACATGGACCAATTTGAATGATGTGATGAGGAGGACAGCTGTTTCCTGAAGACTGAATAGCAAAGGACAATTTGCCTACTAAATCACAAGATTATCCCCTGGAGTATGGAGACTGGAAAGAGTCTGTTTGGAAAGACTTAAAGTAGTCCTGAACAGTTGGGTGGGTGCTTTAATAAAAGTCCATCCAAGTATGCTCTAGTGCAAGATATAGCAGACCAATTCCTCCTTTCTCAACAGCCTTCTCTAGCTTCTGTTTTGATACATTCAACATTCCTCTGCGTATTTTCTATTGTTTCTTTAAGCTAGTGATTTTTCTTTTTTTTTTTTTGTAGGTTAGTGAGCCTTCTAGTTCTGAGCTCGTTGTGCTGCACTAGTGTTGCCATCATTTGTAGAAGCCTGAAACTAGAAAACAAAATCCTTACGTTACAAATATAGACAGTTCTGGCAGCCTCTCAGAAAAATGAACGCTCCTATTTTCTCCTATGCAATTTATTACTGAAAGCTGTAAGTTTTGCTGTGATTATGCAACACAGTAATAATATAAGGAGCAAAGAAACTGTTGTAAGGGAGGTAAGAGACTGAAATCCAGTTCCCTAAATTGGCCAGTGATCTGCTGTGCTTAATAGGCAAAGGTCTTCCAGTCTTGCTATCAATCCTCTGCTTGCTTTGTGTATTTAGTCTTTAAGAAATCATGAATGACACCATATGTATAAAATGCTGGGAGGAAGAAAGTCTTCCAAGTAACATTCTAGACAAAAGAATCATTGAAATATGCAGTATGAAAGATTTTCTAGTTTTATTGTGAGATGTCTGTTTCAACCTAGGCAAAAGCTAATCACACGTACGCATTAGGCATGTGTACATGAGTATGTATAGACAGATCCAGAAAGGTCAATTCAATTCAGTTAGTACTGAGGTGTACTTTTTAAAAATTCTTTGCTTTTTTAAAATGTGTGCACTTCTAAGTTATTCATCCTTCATAGTGCCTGGGGTAGTGATAATGCGCAAGAAGGCTTATTTCTGTGAACTGTCTCACTGCGTGTTATCAATGTTCAGAAGCAGAGAAATAGGCTAGATATACTGGCCAGATGATTCTCTCATTAATTTAGATACAGGGTTTATTTAGTCAGTTAACAAATAAACTAATAGTATGTTGGCTTAACCTCATGTTGGAAAATAACAAAATTCTGAATGAAGAAAAAGATTTTTTTTTAGTAACAATGTAAATGATTTTGCATTAGTTTAAGCTACGCATTTAGGTTTTTTTTCCCCTGCTATATGGTATATGGTGTATTATCACAGTAATTCAGTGTGCCCCTAAAGCCAAAATATGATTTGTTTTGTCTGAAATTTTACAGCTGACTGTGTTCAGTTTATTAGCACAATATTCCTTTAAGAAATCCTCAATAAAACCAGAAGCCTGAAATGATTTTGCAATTACAATTTAAAGCTTTAGGGCTAACCTATATGTTAAACTCAGAATAAAAAATAGCCTTAGCCTTCAATGTGGGCTGATATCCTGGGTCTAATTGAGGAGACTGCTTTTACATCTTTGGAGGACCTTCAGGTTATCTCGAATTATAAATATATGAAACATGCAATACAGGAAAATGCAACTCTTAGAAGTCCGCCAGAATCTGCCCATACCTAAGGCATTTTGGAAAAAAATCTTCCATACCATTTATCAAATTTACAGAGGAAATGATAAGTATTTAAATGAAATATATTATCATATGGAATATTGATGCAATTATAAAGGATCTTAATCTAGAAATCAATAGAAAGAAAATACCTGAATTGATGTTATCCACATAAACCCAATTGGCTCCTTTCCCTCTATTGGTTATCTCTTAGCTATAATTATATCACTTATAAATTATTTTCCAGAAGAATTCCTTTTCATAGAATTATAGAATCGCTAAGGTTGGAAAAGACCCACAGGATCATCCAGTCCAACCATTCGCCCTTCACCAATGGCTCTAGCTAAACCATGTCTCTTAACACAACATCCAAACGCTCTTTGAACACCACCAGGCTTGGTGACTCCACCACCTCTCTGGGCAGCCCATTCCAGTGCCTGACCGCCCTTTCAGAGAAGTAGTATTTCCTAATGTCCAGCCTGAACCTTCCCTGACGCAGCTTGAAGCCATTCCCTCTCGTTCTATCACTAGTCACCCGAGAGAAGAGGCTGACCCCCAGCTCACCACAACCTCCCTTCAGGTAGTTATAGAGAGCAATAAGATCTCCCCTGAGCCTCCTCTTCTCCAGACTGAACAACCCCAGCTCCTTCAGCCGCTCTTCATAAGGCCTGTGCTCCAGACCCCTCACCAGCTTTGTTGCCCTCCTCTGGATACGCTCCAGGGCCTCGATGTCTTTCTTACAGTGAGGGGCCCAAAACTGGACACGGTACTCGAGGTGTGGCCTCACCAGTGCTGAGTACAGGGGGACAATTACTTCCCTGTTCCTGCTGGCCACACTATTTCTGATACAAGCCAGGATGCCATTGGCCTTCTTGGCCACCTGGGCACACTGCTGGCTCGTGTTCAGTTTAGTGTCAATCAACACTCCCAGGTCCGTTTCCTCTGCAAATAGAGGGTGTTCTCTGATAGAACAACCATTCCACTTTGTATTCTCATTAAATGCATACCACTAGTCTCTTTTGCTTCACAGTGTATAAATCCTGCATCCTCTTAGTTGTTTCAACAGCTCCCATCACTAACATCATGGATTGTAATGCATGTATGGTATGTTCACTGTGATCCCAAATTATTCCTCACAGAAGAGGATTTCAGTCACACAGATGTCAGAAAAGAACAGTCCTTTGTGTATCCCTTTCAAGAGAATAGTTTCCCATATAAGTCTGTGATCTCTAGTCCTAGAATTCTCCACAGTGCAATCTCATTTTCTTTTAACTTGAATTACAAATCTTCATTGCTTCTGCAGATCAGGCATCCACAATTATCTAAAGCCAGCAAAACAGCTATGGGGAATACACAATCTTGGCAGTTGTGAGTGGTTTAGTTTAAACGTTGTGGTCAGATTCCTCTAAGTAGGATGCTATTTAGCAGTGTGCAACTACCCTAGTCATAGGACTCTCCAACTTCTACAAGAAATGAAACAAGAATATTCCAGCTATTGAGCTTCATTACATCATACCTCCCACTCATTTGCACCTTTTACTGAAACAGCCCTAGAATGGATGTGTTTCAAGTTGGAATAAACTATTGCATGTGATCTTGCCCATTCTTATCTCTACCTTCACTTGCTTCCAAGATAGTAAATTTAAAATGCTCTGTGATACCAAAGGGACAAATACTGCAGTGATGTGTTCATCACTTCTTGGTGTTTCTTAGCTTGACTTCCTCTAATACATTTTTACTGTATGTAAGCAAGCCTATTGAGAATTAGAATGATATTTGTGAATAAGGTCTGGATTTTAGACCTTAGACCTTATTCTAATTTTAAGATCTAAGGCAATATTTCTTTAATACTTCAGCAAAATGTTTTCTGAAATGCATGAACATGAGTTTGTTTACTAGTTTTTTGTACCTGCATATTGCTTCCTGCTTATAAAAACACTTCTGGGATAAGCTGCTTATATTAAAACATTTTGCTCCGAAGCAAGTCATAATGTAGAAAAAGTAAGTGTTGAGAGCAGTGATGGACTACACTGATAAAGTGATTTGTTATTTCCCTTTCACTACTTGGGAACTTTTCTGTGAGAGTAACATAATGAATGGCCCTGGTAACTTGTTAATATGCTGGACCATCTTCTAAGTTGGTGAAAACTGTTTTCATCAAGTATGCAAAAAATCACACTTCTTTGTAGGAAAAAAAAAGACAAAGCAGAACAGATGAATTTAGGGAAATTACGCCATTATAAGGGATAAAAGTTTCAAACTTTGCCCACAAATCTTCAGGGTTTTCTGAATCTTAAATGTTAAATTCTTGGGATTTGTAAACTCTTAGAGGGCAAAGTGTAAGGATAGCATTTTCAAAGGGGATTTACATGCTTAATCTCTATTAGCTAATCCTTTAGGCAGTTTTGAAAATCTCGACCTTACATCACAAAGGCCTCTGAGGAGCTGGTTGTTAACATAACTGATTCTGAGGCAAAAAGAGGGGGTTGACACTTAATTTGGCTTTAGAAGGAATACACCAAAACAGAGGAGCAAGACTGTGTTTTTATGTATAAAGTGCACTGTGTTAATTTTGGATATCATCTTCCTCTTTTTTCTCCTTTTATGTTGTTCTTTGTGTAAAGGTTTGATTTTTTTTTAACAATACAGTGTAAAGAAATGGGGAGAGAAGAGCACCCTCCTTCCTTTACTGTCAGTGGCTGACTCCTAAATTTTCCCACTGATCTGGAAGCTGGAAAGCAGATCTCCCTTCATTTTCTGGCTTTTTTTTTTCCTGTATGCCTGAATGGGAGAGCAGAATGGGTCTTTACAATTTAAGAGCCAAGGTTAGGTTTTCTGACTGTTTTTAGGGGTACACTGTATGCTGATAAAGTCAGTCCTAAATGAGGCAGAATTATTGGACCTCTACCACAGAGGCAGAGGTATTTGAACTTAAATTGATAGTGTAGGCACATAGGGAACTTAATGCTCAAGGATGAACTAACATTTGGACTTCATTAGTGGTAAAGTAACTGAATACTATGTAGGTCTCTCTGAGGTGTTACATCTGAGTTTTTCTAAGAGTCTTGGCATGCAAGGGGTGCAACCTTGGGGATCTCCCAGAATCCATTTAGTAATTGGGTAGCATGTGGCAGAAAAAGAAGATATGAATGAGTGGGTGAATGGATGCTTTCACCTGAATTTACTGAACATATGCTCATATATGAAAATTTCTTGCACTCCTCAGTACAATACCCACACCTGGTTTAAAGGAAATTACATAAATGTTTATATTCAAATATTAATATTTAAATTAAGTGGGCCATAAATGTAAACATTTGACTGAAGTGGAGCCCCAAACTGTCCTGGGATCACAAGGGAATTTACTCAGGATGTAGATTAGAAAAAAAAAAAGCATATAATATTTTGAACAAACTCTCTATATTTATGTACTAAAGCTGAAGTACAGGAAAGAGAGTGGAGAGACATGAAAGGAAATGAAAGAGGAGTTGTGTCATGTGCGTGTACAGGTGGCAAAGGTGTAAGTACTGACATTAAGTGTTGATTGATACAAAGGCAAAGATTTTTGAAAAGTAGGTAGAATGGAAAACAGGTAAGTATAGCAGTGATCCAAGATGTGAACATTTACGCACATTTTCACTCAGAGGGTGGTGATGAACTGGAACAGGTTGCCCAGAGATGTTGACAACTCCCTGTCCCTGGAGGCATTCAGGGCCAGGCTGGATGTGGCTCTGGGCGAGCTGGTCTAGTGGTTGACGACCCTGCCCATGGCAGAGAGGTTAAAACTAGGTGATCTTCGAGGTCCAGGCTATTCTATGACTCCATGATGATAGGACAATTCTGTATTTATCACTAGTAGAGGAGCATTACATGTGGAGATTTTGGTAATATGGCATGTTGGATACTCTGCTAAAACAGGGAAGTATCTAACTATCATTTAAAATGAATGGCTATTTCATTTCTAAGTATTAATTATATCAGAGGTGGTATATAGAATACACAGTTGTTCCCCCTACATTAGCCAGAGAAAGTTGACATTCAAATATATTCTCATGATATAATTCTATGGTAGTTTTTTTAGAACAATATTTCCTGTAGAATAATAAATAGCAAATCTAAGCACAGTAAATTAGACAATGGTCTGTTTCAGCTTCTTGATAAATACTGCTAAAGTACAGTTTAAGATTGGAGTAAAGAACAGGCAGGGAATGAAGAGAAAATGAGTTGTTTGATCTCTCTTATGAGACTTGTTCTAGTCATAAAAGTATTTTTGTTTGTAAGTTTTTCTCTACTCTCCTTTACATATGTAAATCTACAAAAAATTCATAGGGCAGAATAGAGACAAGTATACACTTGCTGATGTGGCCCATGTTGCTGACTTCATGTTCAAGCAAAATATTCCCCAAACTCACTCTAATCCCAAAGCGAGGAAATAAAGTTTTTAGCAGACAGCAATAGCGACTATACAAGTCCCCAAAATGTTCACCTTAAAATTAAGCAGCTTTCAGTGTGTTCCACAAAGTCATCATCTGTAAAGATGAGTAGAGCATTTTATACCTCATTTTCATAAGGTGGAAATGCCAGCTACAGATAAAACAACGCAGAGCATGATCAAGGTTTCTGCCAATATATATAATCTTTTCAATTTTTTTTGACATTGCTATAGTTTATGAGGATATGCGTGAGAAGAATTCATCTTTCAAATGAAAGGAAGTTCATTCAAGTCTGATCTGAAAGCTAAATATGAATTTTATGGCAAAATAAGTGTATATTGCAACTTCACAGTGGTCTTATCTTTGCTTACAAAAGTGAAAGGGAAACCTGAGGTAAATATTAAAGTATGAAAAATATGACTTTTTTGAGGCAATAATTAATTGAAACACTGAACAGCCATGTACACTGAAATGCTATAATGCTCATTACAGCTAAAATTTCAGTACAGACAACAGTGTTTAATCAGTTTCAGAATTTTGCATATGTGCATTATTTACACGACTCTTGAAGAACTACAGGTTTTTAAATCTTGGATGTAATATAGCTGTTTTGAGTTGCCGGATTTAGCTTTTTGCTGACATTTCTGGTAAGTTAAAATTTGCATGTGGCATGAAGCCACTGTAGTAACTCACTTTTGATACAGATTTGGCAAAATATTTGAGAAGGAAGTATTACCATGGAGCATTTAAACCCAGAGGATTTATTTCTTTCTGAAAGTGGAAAGGCAACTAGTTATCTGGTGATCATTTCCAGCTCCAGCACTAGTGTACATGTCTGCTTGCATAGGAAGGTTTGAATAAACTCTCCTTAAATTCTCTTTTACTTCTCTATTTCTTCTTTTCTGAATGCAGCTTTAATGTGGCCCAGGATCTGAGTCTTCTTATACTGATAGCTGAAATTAAGAGGCATGTGATTTCACATTAAAATGTAATCTAGAGTAGAAAACATTGAAATCTGTTTTCTAAAACACACTGAACATGCACAAAGACTTGTAGAAAGCAACTAGGAAAATTCTGCCATAGGAGAGAGTCTGAATTTATTTCTTAACTTATATGAGCTAAATTTTCCAAAATGCTGATCTAAAATCTGTTACACAGTGCATAATTTTTAATATTCTTACTACAAATTAAAATCAGAGGTAGGCATAAACTTTCATAAAAGTTTAATTCTATGTTTTGCCAGATCATCTTTTCTGACTTTGAAATGCCACTACCTCTAAATTACATGAAATTACTATGTAACTGGTGTAAATCAACAAACCTCCCATGTCTTTGGAGCTGGTGTGCAATTTTATACCAGTACATTCTCTTTCACTGCTTGCTAAGCGTAAGAATGTTTAGTACTGCCTACAAAAATTATGTTCAAAGAGATGAGGGGAAAAAAATTTAGAATGCTAAAGAAGCTTGCTTAGATCTGACATTTTCAGGTAATGTGCAAATTATCTACCTTGGAGATATTCTAATACTTAAAGGAGTTTTAAACTCAATATTTTGTCCTATGTGTAAAAATACCACTGGCTGAGGTTAAAAATATAATATAAAATTCAGTAATTCTGACATAAGCTGGGAGGAAAACCACAAAGTGCATCTCTTATGGAAGCCATTACCTAACATGTAGAAAATTGCCAGGCATCTTACAGGTCAATTTCAAATACCTACCTGAATGTAATATATATTACATAGTGTTGTGAGTATAGGTGCATTATCAGCTCTGTTTTGGTCACAAATCCAAAGCAGCACAATGATCTTCTATGAAGAAAATTAGCTCTACCCCAGACAATACTCCACAATCACAAAACTCTGTGTGGAACAGGTCTTAAACTAGTACCCAGTGTCCATTGATTTAGTATAAGCAAGCATTTTTCTTTCCCTCTGTTGACATTATAACACTCTTTTTTCGCATTGTTATTTGATCACAGTGTGTCTTGTGACTTACAGAAATGTAGATACTTGCTTATTAGCATTCTGTTTAACTTGCTGGAAATTAATGTACATATTATGCAAGAGACAGATGATGAAAAATGGTTCCTATGTGGAGAAAATACACTCAACAAAACTAAACACTCTCCTACATCAAATGACTTTTGTTTCTAGCAAAATAAAAAACCTAATAAATTGCTTTAGAATCACATTCAGTTTAGTACATTCTGCAAATGCATAGTATAGAGAATTACCTGGCTGACCCATTGTGAGTGGTGGGGAGGCAGCTGGGGAAGCAGTGAGGTGATGTTGGATGTGGTTATGATGGATATTCAAGCTACCAGCCAATGGATGGCTTGCATGATCAGCACGCTTAAGGTCAAGGAGTCACCTGGACACGGAGAGAGTGACTAACTTGTGTTGTGTTTCTGATAATGTAGATCTGAATAAGTTTCATACTTCTGATAATATCTTCTGCAAATAGGTTCTGTGGGGGAAACAGTAACTTGAGAGGTGGAAAGGTAAAGAAACAGAAATTTTAGGAAATAGGAATTTAAAGTCAAAGTGCAGAAGAAATATTTAACAAATTTAACAACTTCTGTAAGTATTTGCAGGTTATTTTCTTTAATTTTGGGTGAAAATTGGTAAGGACAGTTAGGATCAATTAAAAAGATGTATTGTAAAATTTAGGTTTGGTTATTTATTTATTGCTTTGTCTTATTTTTTGTTTGATTGAATAGAGAAATCTTTTGTTTACTTTATGGGTAGTGTAACACTATGAATAATAAAGCTAAATCAATGATGTGAATCAAAAGAGGCACTTTAATTCTCTCTAACTTGTTAAAATCAAGTTCATTGTCATCTTTGAGAGTGTAACCAATGTCTGTATTGACAGAAAATTGAAATTCCTTTTCGGACAATATTCAAATCACTCATTGTCCACAGAAACTTTTTTTTTCCTGTTTACTGTTTATTGTGATGAATTTTCTCTCCATACGAATTAACAGAAAATTTACATCTGACCATAGCAAGCTGTAATCCAGTTGTTATTTCCCATGCAGAAAATAAAATGGATCATAAAAGGCCAGGGATTTGTGTTTCTGTTGTTGTTGCTATAAAAAGATTTTCCTGTCTTCTTTTAAGCAGTTACCCTACTTTCCTTTCTTTAATTACTGTCTCAGTAATAAGAAGTCCAAACTATTCAAGCAAATATTGTTTTAATGAATGCTTGACTTGTAAAATGCCAGCTTATGTACTAAATTATTCAGATAAAAATAAACACAGCCAGTTTGGTAACAAGCTGAATAATGAGTTCATGAAAAACAGTGCAAATATTTGTAGGTAAATCTTACTGTGAGGATTAAGTAAAAGGGAAAGAGATAATATTATTTAAAGAGAAATACAAATTAAAGACTCTTCCTTGTGTTAGGTTCACTAGGAAGATAATATAGATATATCATAGCTGTGCACGCAAAGTTATTGCCTAGGCTTATTCTGTGTTCCAAATGACTTCATGGTAGTTCAAGTTATACAAGGAGATCTTGAGATGAAAGCTGTTTCCAATTAGATTGTTTCATTAATTAATTGCACCCTAAAAATTGCAAACAAGTTGTTACAGAGAAGGGAAATTTCTGTGTCATCCCATCAACACATAAATTTTCCGTGTTGTGCAGTGCTGATTTTTAGACGACCTCGTTTTTAGCAGTGATTTAGTTCTGTTGCTCCTCAAATGTTACCGGAGGGCCAACCAGGTCTCAATGTCACAAGTTCATGCTTCATCTGTGCAAAATACACCTACAGATGAGATATTCAGATTCAGGACTCTGAACACTGGCTCTATGTCCAGCTGATTATTGTAGGAATACCTGCCAAGTCAGCCTCTCCTAGCAGGCACCCACAGCTGACAGCTTTTCATGCCCAAGGATGCCCCCATGCCTGATGAGGTCATATTGGTGGTAGACAATCTCACACAGGCAGTAGTGCAGCTCCCAGGGGGGCAAACAGTCCTCGTGACAGCTGGGCTCTAAATAGAAAGTTGGCTCCTGTGCTCCCAGAGCTAACGACATCAATCAGACATAAATAGAGGTGTATTTATGAAGAAGTGCATGACATTTTTCTACAGATAATTATGTTGGACTAACTGGATGGGTGCCAGTGATTCTTGTGCAAGTTACTGAGTCAACTGTGAGTTCTGAAAGAAAATTAATTCTATGACCTGAGAATTAATTTAGTAATTTATGAAGAAAAGCTAATTATTTTGAATTAGATGGTCTGAGAAAACTGAAGGAGAGGCACCATTTGTAGGTAAAATAGTTCTCAGTAAAAGGTCCAGGACAAAGAGTTACAGTGCCAACCAGGTTAGACTGAGCCAAAACACAGGGTCCTTTCCACAAAGACATACTTTCTTACTGATTCTGTTTCTGAAACAAAGATTCTTGATAGGAGGATGGATGATTTGTACTTTGCTGTCATATCATACAGGTCCAGGTCTTAGGCAGAACAGTCAGATCTTAGGCAGAACTGTGAAGACTTTTAGTCTTTTATTGAAGTGTTAATGCAATTTGTCCATGGATAGGGATTCTGTTGTGCTATAAAAACAAAATTCCAGCTCCAAGATGTAATTTAGACCTTACATTGTTTCTAGATAGAGTACTTCCTGCAGAGCCAAACATCCCACTCCTGTTCAGTTAGTACTATTCTTTTAGATTCTATATAAAAATGTTTAAGTAACATTTTTTTTTTCCATCTGTCCATCAAATAAAAGCAAGGTACATATAAATTCATATATAATTCAGTCACATAAATAAGTTTCCCACTGTTTCATTGCGGTTTATATTTTTGATTAAATTTTAAGTACTGCACTATTCTCTTTTATCTGAACTCAGAGGTGCACAGCAGAGAAATATGTGTGGGAATTAGCTTTTATTTATTTCATTTTGTTTGTGACAGATTCATTGTTTGCATTTGCCAGGCTCCATACCACCCACTGAACAGCATGAATATTCAAGAGTTGTCAGCAGCTGCAGCCAGTTTGATTTTTTTCTCAAGAATTCTAACACGTACAATGACAATGGATTCACTTTTGTGTGCAGTGGTTTCGCATGAGATGTTCAGTGATATTATTATTTTAGAAACTTTTTGGCAAAGACTGATAAACACTCATGATTGCCCTGGAAATCCATCAGCCCAGAAGGGGAAAAAACCCCACCAAGCTAAATATTTCTCAGTTTAGAAATAAAGAGCTGCTCCATTAAAGACAGATTTAGGAAAGCACACACTTGAATAACTTTATGCATAAAGACAAGCACAGTGAACTCAGCAGGATACATGTATTAAGTTACTTGGATGTAATTTTAGAATAGGTTATCAGTATTCAGTGACTAAGTATGTGTTCTTGGAGGGGACATTTTATGATTACCCAAAGAAATAAATCTCAGCATAAGCCATAAGATTCTGGATTAGTATGTGAAACTTTTAATGGAATTTGTGAGTGCCATTTATTCTCTATGTCAAAATTCTGGAGACCTAATATATGCTTCTGCCCTGTGTTCGTGCTGTAGTTGGAATGGCAGTGGTGACTGTAGTGAATAATGGGATCTGTGCTAACAGGAAGCCATAGCAGCAGCATGGACATGTGAGAATGACTTGAGAAAATCTCTAATTAGGTGTACTTTGATTAATGGAAAGACATTCCTTGGTGTGCCTAACAATACTGTAGTACTATAATATTTCCCAGTTAGACTCCTAAACAACTTAGTATATGCTGTTAGGACAGCTTAGATTTTTACAAGAGGTAATGAGAGCTTCCTTTCAAGAGGCTACTGTTTAAATCTTGCATGGATAAGAACCTGCCTCGACTGAAGAGTGTGGTCAATGTGAATATTCCCCTATATGTCTATGTGTCTATCATTTTGAAGAGCATCACTATACTTTAAATTGACAAATTTAAAACAAACTTGAAATAAATTAGTAACAGTCATTTAGGGTGGACAGATTTTTATGTAGTTAAGATTGTGGTATTTTTAATAGTATTCTGATATTG
Organism: Gallus gallus; assembly: GCF_016699485.2. Lineage (NCBI taxonomy): Eukaryota > Metazoa > Chordata > Aves > Galliformes > Phasianidae > Gallus > Gallus gallus. Next base: position 66,927,958 of record NC_052535.1, on the reverse strand, counting down.
GCTACTACTTTCCTGAAACAATTTTTAAGGTCTGAAATAATCATCCTTACTATGACTTTATGTGGAAGTTTAATTGCAACTCAGTTAACTTTCTGAGAAATGTGAAATTAAACAATCATATCTATTTTTAATAATGGTCTAATCACACTTTTGCATTTAATAAGTATTAGTATAGGCAAAGGCAATGCTAATAAACAGCAAGGCTTTTCCAAATTTGGAATACAACATAGATTGCAACTGTAGAAGACACCATTTCTTCCTGTCTGACTGTTCTCACTGCTTTAGATCTCACAGACCTTTAATGTTTGTCTTCTTGCTTCCCATACCAGATCGATGTAAATAAACATCCTCTCACTGGATCCTTGTATTTCATTTGTTTTCAGTTATTAATGATAACAGTAGAAAATCACAACTAGGTAAAAAACAGTAAAGTACAGACTTTGTGGTATACTTGTTACTAGTCATATACATATGAAAAAAACAGTCAATGGATTAAACAAAGCTACATATGTTCTCTTTTCCTGGGGTCATCATTCCTAAACACTGCATTAGGTAGGCCTTTCCCAGGTTGCACCACATCACCTAGGACTTCATTCATTAACAATTCATTTTATATGTTGTTATGACAAAGGAAAGATATTTTGCCTTTTTTGACCTCAGCAGAATAAATTAGAAAGCCCTGGTGTTGGGAACTCCTTTTGGAGAGGATATATTTTTTTAGTTCTCAAAGACAAAAATAAATGAAGTATGACACTAAAAACAAAGGCCTGACTGCAGTGAGAAAAGCTCTTTACCAATTCTGTTCTATCTTGATGCCCATTAAAAAAAGAGAGAACGTGCTCTTAATGTTCATGCAGGTTTCTCCCTTTGCAAAGTTTTCCAAAGACAGAGGTACTATTTTGGCTGCTTTCTTTGCTTCCCTTACAGAAGGTTTTTGTTTTTGTTTGTTTGTTTTTGGTTGTGCTTTTGTTGTTGTGGCTTTGTTTTGTTTTGAAGCAAGGATAGGTAATAAAGAGGAAATCTGATTTCATTTAATTACATGAAATAAAGTAGCCCAAGTAAACTACTGCTATAAATCAAGAGGACAACTGGAATTTAGTTTCTCATCGATAGAACCTCAGCTGACTTTCTGCTCTTTTTTCCTTTCATAACTCAATTATTTATTGTTCATACAGGTTTGGGACTCACAGTAGTTTTCATCTGTCCTCAAACTGTGAAATATGAGGATAAAGACCAGTGAAAAAATTTCCAAAATCCTAGCAACATCTGTGCCAGGCTTGCCCCTGTAGCCTAATTCCACTTCTGAACTGTTTAGCTTTCACTCACTCTCTTTGTTTTACAGTTTTGAGGGTCTTAATACATTTGCAAGTGTTTCATTGTAGTAAAAAATTGATTCTAAGTTCCAACAAGCTATGAAATTCTTGGGGTGAAGAGGAAAAAGTAAAAAGTAAGAAATACAGAGCAATGTGGTGTTTGCAAATGAAGCACAAAATGGTTTTAAGCTCGTTACTAATGGAAACTAATGACCCAGAAGCAGCCTAGTGCCGTTCAAATACTCTTTCCAAACTGCTTCCACCTCTTCTCATTCTTCCCTTATCCAAGTAATTTCTGAGGAAATGTTATGATGACATTATGCTGTTTATTCTTCCATCCCACTCTTTATCGGAAATGGTATGTTCTTTCCTTAGAGAAGAAAGGACTGATGCTCACAGTCTCTGTCTTTTAAGGAGGTTTAGCATGCTTAGATGAGCTAGATCAAAGCTCATGAGCTTCAGAAAATTGTACATTTAGCTTAGTTTGAACTTGGGTGTTTTTTTTTTTTTTTTTTTTCCATAGGGTTCTATCTGAACACATAGGTCAAAAATGTGTCACTCTTAGCCCAAGCCTCTTATGTAGCCATGAGTAAACCAAACTAGTAGGTGAAGATGCTCTTTTACAGTAGTTCTGTAACTTGATTCAGTGTTTCTCTCCTTTAAAAGCCTGATGCAGTAATAAGCAGACATTTGCAGAAGACTCATAATAAAATTTACATGTATATTGAAAATTATTCAATAAACTCTGAAAGCGTCACTGATTATTTTAGAACTTTTCTTTCTCCATTTAGATAAGAAAATAAATGTCTAACCTGACATTTTACATAGTCTTATGTAGTAATAAACTTTTTGGTTTCTGTAAGCATGGTTCAGTAGCAAACATGTAGTCCTTACCAGGTCTTTGGTCTTTGACCCTTCCTTTCAAATTTTACTTGGAAAGTCCTAGGTATGAAAGGAGCGGTACTACCAAAAGTTCTACTCTTACTAATAAACTTTGAATGTCATCAACCTTGCAGTTTCCCACCATGTGAACATATTATCAATCACTAGAGAAAAGAAATATACAGATCCTTATGAATAAATTACTAGCAAAATAAAAAATCAGGGAAATTAAACAGTCCATAATATAGATTTTTTTCTTAAGAATTAAGAGTATGCTAGTATACTTACGTGACCATCTGACTTTGAAATACAACTAGTTCTCTTCCTTCAAAGAATTCAACTTATTCAATGTAGGACAAAGTAGAAAATGTCCGCAGTTCATGTTTAAGTGCAAAATATCAGGGATCTCTGCAGTCCTGCAAGAAACACATGCCCATTACTTGTATTCAGAGAGATGCCTTGAAAAAAGGCTTTAATTTCTATAGAAGACGTACTAATATGAACTAACTAGCAAGCAATCAGATACAAATGGGCTTTTTTTTGGGGGGGGGGGGTATTAAAAGGATTTCACATTTTCACCTGTTGAAGAAATGCAGCTCAATAAATAGATAACTTTGCATATATTGTCCAATTTTGTTTAAACAGTGAAGGAGAAGACATGGAAAATAGGAAGAATCAGAGGAAATGGATGAATTAGGGGGTCCAATTCAGGTCTGATCAAAGATGACAGATTCCTAGGAATCTTGCGATTCCTAGGCATCTTTCTAGCTTAGTGAAAATGGTAATCTGTAACCAAAGCTTTAGGTTGGCTTGCGGTAAGCGTTTGACTGAAAATAACCTTATGAAGATAAAGATGGAAAATATGTGTAAATTGTTCCCTTTATATAAATTTATGTATTGAATTCCTTAAATGGAAGCATTTAGAAGTACAATCATTAATTTGGCAATCCCACTTTTACTCTTCAAAATCTCACTGTAAGGAATAAAATTGATACAGTGAATGCACAAGTGAGGAATCTAAAGAATCTTCTTGCTTTCTGTGTTCTAATATTTGTTAAAATGAAACTTATTCTTTAGATGAAACTTGGTACTCTTCATAGATCTTCATTATTCCTTTAAAAGAAATCTTATTAGCATTGAAAATGGGTGTTGTAATTCTGATTGGTAAAGTATGCTCAGTTTCTGTGCATGAGTACTATAGACAGGCCGAACTGCTAAATGTTTTACTCCTGCTGAATGAAGAATATAATCTCTTTACACTGTTTTATTTCTTACTTATAATTCATGCCCACTGAGATAAACTGATTGATCTATGACAGACAAATATTTTTCATGTGTCTCAATTTGCTAATATATGTACATATCTTGTGGACAGTGCAAACAAGTTCTTTCTTTGGTTTAGCTACTGTATTTTCAAGTTATGAAATACTGGTTTTGGTTTAAAATGCATGAATTAGTAAGTACTATCTGGTAGGGAGTATGAAGCCAGCTCTTCAGGTTGGTGATAAAAGAAAGGAGAACTCCACCATCTGAGCTTCTCGGTTTTCTCTGTCATACCTTGGTCATCGTATCTGGCTTTTTTAATAGACAGTGAAAGGCATGAAATTTTAGCTCCCATTACAGACCCATTAGGACTAAAATCTATAGTTATCTGCTTCCAATCCATGTCTGTTTCCTCTCCTGGTAACTGGCAACTTTTAGTGAACTTTTGCACTAAACAATTTTGTCTTTTGGGGAATAGAGATTGATTTTTCCTTATCTTTACATGTGAACACCCTTGAGTGCATTCCTTTTTCCTCTCCATGGGTGGTGTTCAGTGAAACCAGTGGTGCAGGATAAGAAGGGACTGCCTTTAGGGCACAAGAAGCAGCAACTTCTGTTAAGGCCATTTTCTCTAATTTTGAATGGAGAGAACCTAAATCACTCACCAATCTTGAAAGAAAGGAATAAGAAATGTACTGTTCAGTTGAAAAATAAAGTACCTCACTTGAAATTGGATAGAAAAAATAAAAAGCCTATAAGTGTGACAAAAAGTCAACTAAACATAAAGTTTAAATATTTTACTAAGGCAAATTACGGTGATAGTATGCATATTCTTTTTTATAGGAAAATCCTTTTACTTCAATTACTGAATGCAAAATTTTTCCTTGTGCACAAAGCCTTGATAAAATGTATGTAATAATTCCATCTCACTATTTTGAATAACTAAACAGGTTTGTAAAGGAACATGGACATTTTCTTGGCCTTCTTCCATTGACTGGCTTTTACCCACTGTCTCTGCCTTTTCTGAATCTAAATATAGAACAGCATGGTATGAGATTAATTAGTCCTAGATATATTCAGCAAATACAAGTGCCCTATAGCTAACTGCAGTTAGCAGTTAGATGAAGAAGTATGGGCTTAATGTGCTTTCTCACATTAAGTCAATAATAAAATCCTCCAAGATTCCACAGAAGCAAAGATTTCACCCCTTGTTTTGCTACATATTTTTTTAATATGCAAAACAGAGAGGGTTAATTTAAGGAAAATTGTTTTCTCAGTGACCTTTAGGCAGGATGACAGGAAATCAGGCAGGTCCAAATTTTCTGTCAAATGGTCATAACAAAACTGCTAAGGAAAGTGCAAAGATCAAGAGTACATAGAACAAAACTTGAGGGGAGACCTTTGATCTACAGATGGTTCTTGGTGTGCTCCATTTATGGGAAAAAAAGCAATGGAGTTCAGTTCCTAAGATGTAAATAAATTGCATTCAAGGGGTATAAAATATGATCATTGCCAGTGCAGATGAGACACAAACAGATGTTAAGAGAAGTGAGAATAATACTTTGTAACAAATAGCTGCAAAGAAAATGACTCACATTCTGGATAATAGAAATAACAATTACAGTATAGCACACAACAACAAAGGAATGAGTCATAAACAACTTTTACCAGAGGAGAGAAATGTGACTGACAGTTTTGTAGTGAGGAAAAATGCAGTGACTGAGATTTCTGAAAAATAATAATAATAACAGAAAAGACTTCAAGTTGTGAAAAACATTTCGCTTAGAAGAGGCAAAAACTGTGACTTTCATTTTATTGCTTTAAGAGCTGTCTCTCATTCTAAGTTTGTGGTCACACTGACAAATTTCTCTCTATTTATCTTCTTCTCACTAAGCACAAAGGACAGGTGATTCTTCATTTATGCTGTATAAGTCATGAGCAAGAACACTGAAATATCAGTTACAATGGTTAAATTAGTATCTTGAAGAATAGACAAGATGCATCTGATCAAACTTTTCTCTGCTGAATAGAGCTTAGAAAACCAAATTGTTGTGTGAGCCTCAAATCCTCTTCAGAGATATCTAGTTCATTCACTGGGAGCCCAAAACTGGTCATCATGTAGTGAGAGGCACTGGACAGAAAGCAAACATGAATTGCATGCTCTGCTTTGGTGTGCTAGCTGGTGCTGGCGTGTATGTAGACTCACATAATGGCACATCTCCCCTTTGAACTTGACTCTCAGGTTTCTCTTCATCATAATGAATACAGAATGAAGCCTGCTGGGATAATCCTTTTCATTATACCATGGAAGGCCCATGGAAGGCTGACAGAATTTTCATTCTCCATAATTCCAGAAATAAGATGCAGAAAGATTGCATTAGAGACCAGTATCCAAATAAGGAAACAGTCACTTATGCACCACTACTAGACAACGATGAATTGTAACTTTAAACACCTAAAAACTCCTCAGCCTTTTTTTAATTTCAGAAAATTTTTTGTAATTATTTTGGTAGACACATTCAACTAAAAAAAAAAAGGAAAAAAAAAGTTATACAGGTTTTGCACATATTCTTCATGCCAAAATGCTGCTTTAAATCTTCTGGTAAAAGAAACATATTTGCAGCTTGACCTGATAAGAATAACAAAATGAGCCAGGGCTATGGAAATAAAGGCAGTGTCATGCAGTATTCAGAGTATTTCAGCTGATGACTAGATGCTAAATAGATTCCTATGGAACTCTTTATTCCTCCCCAGAGATATTCAGATTCTATTAACTGATATTCTTTTAAACTAGAAGATGTTTGTTTGTTTGTTTGTTTGTTTCCAAATGAAGGTAGTGCAAGTTTTGTTATATGAAGCCTGAGAAATTGGATGAATTCCTTCTAGCAGACTGTACCATCATTCTAGAACATTTTTATTCCACTCAGCAGGAATTTCCTTTGTGTATATGTCCATAGTGCCAGAAGATGTTTATAGTTGCTTTATTTCTGTTTCTTTGTTGTAAAATATTATCATTACCCCAGGACTACCAGAGAGAAGAGAAAAAGTACTTCTGAACTAAAATGGTAATTGATAAATTATAATTTTTTTTTTCCCTGTTGACATTTCCTTGTTTTCAGGTTGATTCCTACTGTGTTGATAACATTTTGTGAAATCAAACAAGGTGAAATTAATGTAAATCTGATTTTTATTGCAATAGAAGAGAAAAACTGTATGAGAACTGGAATACTAATGGCTCTGTGGACTGTGAGGGCACATTACTGTCTCATCCCCAGCTTCCTATCCACCAGTTAATCTAAATCCTTTTTGTCAAGGCTTTTTTGACTAAATCCTTAAATCCCCAAGGGTTGCCTTGACCCAGGTGCAAGACTTTACACTTGGCTTTGCTGAACCTCATGAGGTTTATCTGGGCCCACTGCTCAAGCCTGTCTAGGTCCCTCTGGATGGCATCCCATCTCTTGAGTGTGTCAACCCCACCCCACAGCTTGGTCATCAGCAAACTTGCAGAATATGTACTCGATCCCACTATTGATGTAATTGGTTAAGATCTTAAGTAGTATCCCCCCAGCACTGACCCCTTGGGGACACCACTTGTCACTGATTTCCTTTCAGACATTGAGCTATTGACCACCACTCTCTGGGTTCGATCCTGCAGCCAGTTCTTCATCCATTGAACAGTCCACCCATCAAATACATATCTTTCCCATTTGGAGAGAAGGATGCTGTTGGGGGCTGTGTCAAAGGCCTTTCTAAATATAAATGATTGTTTAAATTTTAGGAAAAATACAAGGAACGCAGATGGAATTGATGAGGAGAAGAAAAAGTAGTAGGAAAATATTGTTTTGTCTAACTATTCTTATCACCTGTTATTTACCTTTAGTATTTATCAACATATTGAACTCTCAGTTGACAGTATTGAACTGCTTATGAAAGATAGAATGTAAAATCTCTTGGAAATAAATGTATTGTGCTGAGGCTGCAAGTGTGATATTCGGTAGCAATGTTTGTGTTTGCTTTATTCAGGACCAAATATAAAAAGCTGATGTACAATCTGCCAATAATAATAATAATAATCAGCCAATCAAAAAAACTAAAGCTAGTGAAGTTTGATGTTAAAAGGGAATGATAGTGATAAGGAAAATTTTTATTACTGACACCGGCATAGACATTCAGACACACTTACTACATGAAAAGTAAAAATACTCTGAAATTCTTGGTTTCTGCAGTTCTACTCAGCAAGGATTTTAGCAAAGAAAAACTAATAAAACTGCTTTTAGTTAGCCCACAATTTGGTCCTGTAGGACAGTCCAGCATAACAGAAATTTGTCTGGTGGGAAAAGAAAGGAGTGCAAATCTATTCATATTATTCCATGAAAATTTCTCCCACTTCATGCATTGAGTTGTTTGAGGGCATGAGAATTCACCATCAGCACTGTAATGCGTATCTCTGGTCATCCTTTAAATATAAAAAAGAAATCTCGAGAAGAAAGGCAAGCTCAAGAACTGACTGGGGTATGTGTGTCTCAAAAATAGAGGAGGAACCTAAAGTCTTTGTGCAGTACTAGGGCTCCCTGGGTTGGTTGACTAGGAGCTATTGTACAGTTCCTTCATGCTGATTTAACAATTTTTTAATAATGTTACAGTTTTGAGTGGAAAACAGGTTTTTCACACCTATAATTTTGTCAGTGTGCTGTGAAATGACAACAAATTACATAGAATAGCAAAGAGAATGTAGTTAATGGAGGAAGTACTGCAGAATTAAGAAAGAATGCAAGAGGGAGTGGGATGTAGTTTCCAGGCACAGTAGGAAGTCTAAGTCAACATATTTTTTTCCCATAATTGGATGAAAAATAGATCACTCATGCATGCTCCATGCTGGTTTTCAAAGCACTTGTACTGAAGCACAATTTACCTTTATGGACTAATCAGGAGAAAAGAGCTTACAGAAAACACATTTCAAAAAAGCGCAGTATCTGTTGCAGTCAGTGGAATTCTGTCTAATCTGGCTGCTTTTCACTGTAAGATGGAATACTCTTCTATAGGATCTGAGGCCAAATCAGCAGGCTGAGTATTATTGGTTGTAGCATTTAGTCTGGGCTTTGTGAGGAGTTGCATAAGGTTCGTGAATGTCTTTGGAGAGCTCCTAGGGTTTATCTCTACAAAGACTTTAGGAAATATAATTAAACCAGCTGCAAGTTTTGTTTTAAATTTTTTGCAGGTATGGTAAGGTCCCTTATGTTTGTTGCACAATACAATCTTCTGCAATAGTCCAGCAGCAGCTGAATTTACCAGGAAAGTGTACCCCACACTCCTACCATCTACTAACACCCTGTCTTGGCATTGGTTTCCCTCTGAGAGAATGCATCACCTAAATTTGACTCTTCATAAGAATTGTATCTGCTTTTCCACCAAATTTCAGTATCCTGGCAGCTAGTAAGTGAGGAAGAATCCCCTCAAAGTCCTTTTCCAGTTTTACAACAAAAAATTAAATCAAAATGAGGGATTTGTTGACCTAGAAGTAGGGTTGAAGAGATAAACTAGGAACATGAAAGTTTTAAATTAATTAATTAATTATAGCCATTTTATAATGGTTTTAACTAGCAATTACAGTATGGAACCCAAATATGCCTCTAGATGGAGGCAAGAATAATTCAGACAGATGTTATGAATTTCCATGGAATGCTTTTTGTCTCATGCCTGAAACCTGACTTGCACCACCATTGCTGTTCCTGTGCTGGTTCTCCTGACGATAATCTAGCTGAAATTAATAGTGTTTGGTGTTAGTGGCAAGAACTTGAGATTTGTAAGGTGTTTCAGTTGTGATTGTGGATCAGAATGAGTTTTGTGCCACTACAAACTGTTTTTTTCTTTGGTGTTGTGATTGGAGGGAGTTTGAATGGAAACTATGACTCACAAAAAATGAAGCATTAATCTTTGGGTTTCATTTCTACTCATGAAAGTTTTATATGCCAAAGTCAAAAACACTAGGCAAACAATACACTGTACTTCCTCACAGTGAAGCTTTGAGGAGGAATAAATCTGTAAGAAATTCTTCCCAGTATACCTAAGATTGTAAGCCATGGCTATACTGTGACAAACATTTTTTCTTGGAAACTAGTTTGACTAACGCATCTTCAAATTCATAAAAAGTATGTACAGAAGACATCCAAAAATTATGTTAGTTATGATAGCAGAACATGATCAGGAATCTTCTGATGAATTCTCAATATAACGTTCTCTGTAGAACTGGAATAGTGTGATTTTATTGACATTGTATTGCCTTACCCATGGTTTTTCATCAAAATCTGTTCCTCATGTAAGGAAGTCTGAAAACTCTTGCTAAAAGCCTATCTTGAGACATGGCAGGATTTATTTTAATTAATTAAAAAAAAAGAAACAACAACAAACATGACTGAAAAATGAATACTGGACATTTAGACAGTGTTATCAAAAATGTATTCCACAGCACTCTTGTTGACATAGTTAACAGAAGCCAGTAGAAGTGCTTGGATGTAAGTATAAATCCTTTGCTTATTTGGTCATGAACCTGGAAATCAGAGCTTGTGGACAGGCATCGATGAATTCAACCTTTAAAAAAACTGTATTTAAAATCATATCCTAAATGCAGTGGAATTCTTTTCATTCTGTTATTAGTGTTAAGCAATACTTTGTAAGTACATTTTAGAAAGGCCAAGATTTTTTGTTCATTTACAAAATGTAAAACCAAGAAGTTCTAAATTTTACTTTGAAAAAGAAGTTGTACAAAATAAATAAATAAAAATCCTTCAAAATGGTTAATTTAAAAAATAAGACTTTTCTGTTTTTTTTGTTTTTTTTTTTAAGATAGTTATGTGTATCACACCTGAATGCCTCTAATGTTGCTGCTGCTACTCTGAACAATTATGTGCAAGTTTGTATATATGCGCATAAACTAAGTGGTGCATTTCTGTAATCAATACAAGCCATTATATTCAGTAAGGTGTACCAGGAAATAACAGCCTACATTCAAGATGGTATGTCTCATTCAAGATGAGATAATGGTAATGTTTGTTGGATTCTGAATAGTGTATTAATTGGAAACTGTTACTTGTTGAAGTCCTCAGAACCCTCTTGCTCCTTGATCCTGTTCTGTCCTTTGTTGCCAGATGTAGTAAGTTACCAAGAAGCTGCAGTCTTTGATAGAAAAGGCAGCTGTTACAAATGTAACTTTGCTATGGAAAGCTGAACTTCCTGTGAAATACACCTCTTACTTTCACTTCCATTAGTCATCTACAATTAAAATTCAGTGACTATTTCTACAGTGAGCACCTTGCTGCGCAAGCACATTGGCCATCTCTGTACTCCTTACTGAGCTGGAGGAACCATGCACACCCAGCAGGAAAAGGGAACTGCAGCATTGTCTAACACATTTCCTTGCTTGGGACTGTAAATGGAACATGCTGCTTTTCGTGAGACGCACTGCAGAGAGAATTTGCCATTGAAGTAGGAACATCCAACAGTATATTGATTCATTGATTAACCTAAAAATATCTGTAGACAGATTCTCCACAATGAAAATATGGTGCTGTGAAGACTTCCTTTCTAATACTTTTGCATTGTAAAAATGAGTTTTTCAGGAACTATACTGATAACTCTCAACCTTTGCATAGATAACGCATTCCTTATTTCTTATTCACTGTCTTTTCTGGCTGTAGCCCTTCTGCCTGCAGCAGGACTCTTCTCATGAAGAGAATCAAATGCTCAAGAATTTGACTGCAAAAAAGCTCATTCTTTTCTCAGAGCAAATGAAAGATAATGGTATGATGCAAAAGTGCTGCTCATACCATTTTGCATTCTCTGGTCAATTTCTCCTATGAATTCTGCTTCCCTTTCTGCTAATTTTAGCAGAGCAAATAATATCAGAAATAATCAAGGAACATATTTCAATAGAAAGCATATTCTGTTAATTAACAGATTAATCCATGAAAAGTAGGAGGAATTCACATTTGTAGATATTTCTGTTCAAATTATTGCTTTTGTATGCTTCGTAAACATACCATTTCTTTCATCCATCCTTTCATATCAGATTGGACAAATCATTTAGCATCTTATTTGCATATTTTGTTCTTTTATCTTTAATTTTTTTTTAATATTATAGTATAATTTTTGATACTTCTCTGAGGACATCCAGGATATTCTGTATTTATTAAATGAGCTAAAACCATCCAAACCTTTTTAGCATTTATAGAGACATCATTTTAGACTAGTTTGTTCATTTTTTTCTACTGAAATAACAGTCAGTGTTGCCAAGTTTCCTGGCAGTGGGAATTAAATTCATGAAAGTCCTTCCTAAGTCTTTTAATTGTCGAACCTCTGTTCTATACAGACAAGTAACAGTTTAGAAATACTTTCATCTTCTGCAGTAAGATGTTTTCAAACATGAGCAGCATGGCTATTTCTTCTGGCACAAGATCAACAAAGTTCTTCAAAGGATTCAAATCAAACCACTTTGATGAAGCTTTTAAATTTCTGTTCTGGTGCAGTTCAGGCAAATAGAAACACTCAATATTCAAAACCATGTTAGAATTCAATATGCCACTTTTTGCTTATGTGTCCAACATTTCTTTAATAGATATTCTATAAAATACAAGCTCTTTCAGGCTTTTCTGACTTGCAGATATTCTATAAAATACAAGCACTTTCAGGCTTTTCTGACTTGCTTGATTTCAAATAAGTATGAATAATTCAATGTGAACATTTTCTCCCATATCACTCTAATTCCTTTATTTCTCTTGTACTAGGAAAAAAAAAAAAAAAAGATAAGGGACAAAAATCATTGTGAAAAGAAAATTTATTTGCATTTAAATGTTGTTATACATGTAAAGCTTCTGACATTTTACCAAGTGAAAAGCAATGATCACAAATATTCAAATATTGTACAAATGTGTCTTGCATGGATGCATGAGATGAGGTGGTAATTGTATTGCAGAGAAGAATAGATGCAAAAAATGCAAGACCGCAAAATCCATGGTTCTTGATATTCAGTCCAGAAGTGGAGGCTGCAGGTGCTCAGGAAGTCTGAACAAAACATTCCTGTCTAGCTAAACTGAAGTTTAGATGGCTGAGAGTTCACATAAATCCTAGAGCAACTCAGTCCTTTCAACTACATAGTGCAACCTATTCTTACCATTGCTATACATATAACACATTTCAGTTAGAGAGCTGGACTTCCCATGATTATTACTATTTGGATTTCTCCATCAGTCCCAGTACAGCCAGAGATGAGAACAGTCCCCCTGGCTAGTCTGGATCTTCCTTTAGAGGTCCTAACCTCTTTCATTTTGTTGAAAGGAGTTGAGGTGCTTCTTCTAAGAATGGTATTTTCACCTCCTACAAAGATAGAATCCTAAAGGTAAGTGAATCAACAACAGAAATTTTTGGCATTGATATCAAATACATGTCAAAATGTCTGCTTTCTAGATGAAATTAATGAGATATGTTTGTTTGTTTATTTTATATTTTCAAAAACCTGAGAAGCTTGGAAAGATTTCAGGATATTATTTGCAATGGTAGTGATGAGTCATAGTAGCAAGTCTTGATATATCAGTGAAAGCTTCTATACAAATATAGTCTCTTAACATTGATAGGCAGTTCAAAACTGTAGCTTTAAATCTTCCTGGATCTCATTTACTCTTCTGATAAATTAGAAATAATTACCTATGAAGTGTCCTGGTTTAGCCATTGTTGTGAACATCTACCTGAGAATCTGTTCATAACCAATGATACAGGACCCAAAATGAAATTTTCTTATTATTACATTGAGGAAAAATTTCTTTGAGTCATCCCTTCCATCCTGTTCTGTGGAAATTGACTATGCACCCATGTTTTTGGCACAGCTTAAATGGCATCAGGATGAGACTGGAATGGGAAATGAGAGAAAGCAGAGACAATGGAGAGGAGTGGTCTCCATCACTTTTCTCTTTGCTGGAGAGGCTAGGGAGAGGTGTGAATTGGACTGCTGTTCCTTTCCTTGAGTGAAAGGAACTGCTACCTTCAGTAGTGGCCTTTTTCTTTTTTTTTTTTTTTTTTTTTTTTGATCCCTCAGCCTTCTTCCCCTCTCCTCAGCACCTCAGTTCTTCCTCCCTTAACACCGCCATCTGCATACCTGCCACCTTCACAAAAGTATTCTAAGTTCCTTTTTTTTTTTTTTTTTTTAATGGCATATTTTTTCCTTGAAATGATGGTGGAAAAGAATATCCATTGACATATGTGAAGCTATTAGCTGGTATGGAAATTAACATATTAAAGAACCTTGTATCTAATATGTACATAAGTAACATAATCAAAATGAGCACCGGGGAGAAAATGTGGCCGGGGAATGTTTTTGTACATTAAAAAAAATATTAATATTTTCTCTTAAAAATACTATTAGAAATTCTGGCAATAAGTTACAGCTTTTTAACAGTTTGGCAAAGGCAACATATTTAGCACTGCTTCACAGAGTTGCATCATGCTCTGTCATGTTGAGAACAAGAAAAACTTGTAATCCAAATAGAGTATACTAGTGTTTAAATATTTATTCACCGAGTCTTAGGACACCAGTCTTTTCTTGTTTTACAACCACATACTCCAATGTGAACTTCTAGGGTTAATTTTCCTTCTATTGTGTTCTAAGGATCTATTCTGAAAGTTTAAAATAAGCACTTCATTTCAAATGATGATAGAGTTTGAGTCTTCATCATTTGGGAGAGTCCTTGTACTGAACAACTTACAATTCACATAGCAGATCCTCCTCCAAAATAAATTTGTATTTCTTTTTCAAACATTATCTTTTAGAAAACTTGAAATAGCTACAAAGATAAACATACGGATTTGGTTAATGTAAACAGGAAAACAGGAACAGGAAAATAGGTAAGAGTTGCTAGAAAACAAATGTAGTGAATGTAATTTGATTTAAAAAAAAACATACCAAAACAAACAAACAAACAAACGAAAAACCCACGACATCTAAAACTACAGATTTCCCTTCCTGAGAAAGAATGACTTATTCCATTTTATTGTGCTGCTATGCTGTTTCAGTTCCCACACCATCCTGTATCCTCCTCCATCATGGAAAATGTGTTCATTGTTCTTCTAAGTCTCTGCCCACTCAATAGATTCCCAAGAGATGATAGGTAATAGTCGGTTAAGCTGAAGTCTGATGTTCATGATACTAAATAGAGAACTTTTATTTATAGGTATTAAGTCAGATTCTTTAGAAAGTCTATGGACTGTATCCAGTTAGCTTAAGCAACTAAAGGTGTACTTTTGGTGAGACCTGGCAACACTTCCACCTACTGAATCCGCATTTGACCCCTTATGTCTGCATTCTAAGTCAATATCAGAATGCGATCTCAGTGTATGCTTTCCTCTATTATCATTACTTTGATTTCTGTGTGAAATACACTCTAGACCACAGACCTGAAAGCCATCATGAAAGGCTACATTAGGTCTCTGATGGATGTTGAGGGAGAGCAGAACTGGTGAAGGTGACAAGGACTCCTGTTCTTCTAAAGAAGAGACGATGAGTAAAATATCTAAGCCTGCAACTGCTTAACGTCAGGGCCCCCAGGCATATCACCTATGGGTGAAAATGTCTCCCATGTATCTGAAGATTTGTTTCTACAGAAATACAGAAATACCTAAGTTTTACAGGATGCAGCAGCTTGTGTTGTCATTCTTGCCAAAGCCAGACTTTCCTAAAATATTACATCTTCTACATAAATCCTATTTTATATACTAAGTGAAATAGCTGTTGGCTATAACACATCAGATGCCTCCTCCCAGGATTATATTTTTTCCCCACTCTTATCTCTCTGTGCTTTGATCACATCACATACGATCATTTAAGTACCTGAGCACCACCACAGTTCACACTGTATTATAATAAGACTTATTCTATGAAAGGGTATGGGAGAGAAGATTAAAATAAGGACATAGTGTTGAATGTGAGGAATGAAGGGCAAATAAGAATTAAAATCTTGATTCCAGGATTCTGTGTGTGGTGTAATAAAAGATGGCAGTCTATTGGATTAGGGTGATAAGAGCTTTTGAATTTAATCCCTGCAGGCAGAATGAAAAGTTTTCTGAGAGAATGGTTCAATTTCAGGAGTAAGGTGCACCATTGTCCTTCTTAACACAGACAGCAGCTCTTGCCTTGGCATCAAGAAAAACTATGAAATATCAAAGAAGAGTTGCAGCTTAGAAGCCAGCTCTGTTCTTTTCCTTTTCCTTTTCCTTTTCCTTTTCCTTTTCCTTTTCCTTTTCCTTTTCCTTTTCCTTTTCCTTTTCCTTTTCCTTTTCCTTTTCCTTTTCCTTTTCCTTTTCCTTTTCCTTTTCCTTTTCCTTTTCCTTTTTTTCTTCTTTATTTTTTCTCCTTTTATTTCTTTCAGTGTTTTCAGCTGACCATGGTAAAGTGAATATATGTCATTTATTTTGATCCATCTAAAGTATTTTAGAAACTTGTGTCTCATTTCAGTGTTCACAAGAAATTTACTGTTCCTGGAGTGCTTTTAATGCTCTTTTTCTATGGAGCAAATTATGACAGGAATCCAAGAGAATGAATTAGAAGGCGATCATACTTGTTTAATTTTTAAAGTTAAAAAATTCTTACTAAATTATTATTTAATTAGAGAAGGTTTGTTGTTGTTTTATTTGGTGTAAAATTATGGTAAATTTAATGCATGGTAAAGATTCTGAGGTGAGAAAAATTAACCTAGCTCTTTCAGGGATATGAGGGAACTCTTTTGTAATTGCTTTGTGATGAACTGGAACTGACCTCTCTCTTTTGATCTTACTGAACATATAGGCAGGAACATTTGGGGTTTTATTTTAAGGAATGAAGAGTGCTATTTTTTGCCTGCTCTTGAAAGGGGCAGGTAAAAAGACGGTAGTTCTACTTGTTTATTTTTGGATCTGAAGATGCAAGTGCACAGTTTCTATAGATAACAGTGGGTAATCCAGCAAATATGTAGACTCTCTGTGTAGAGAGTTCAAATACAAGGCTGGTCAACCTGCTCAGGAGAGCTTCAAATCCCTCTGATGCTACCTCTATGACTCATGCTTTGAGCAGTTTTGACATTTGCTGCTAAGAAGTTTTCAGGTGTTTATTCTGAAAGCAGCCTACATCCTCCCAGAATTAATTTCATTCTGCAAATTTCAGCATAGTGAAACATATCACCGTCCTTTGCTTCAAAATGAAAAAAAAAAATTCAAAACAATTTTGTTGCTGCTTCTGACTGCCCATGTTTGAAAGAGATCATAGGAAGTATGTTTTTATTGATTTAAATGTGCTTCCTTTTCTTTCTTCTCCCTTATGTTATTGTGTTGCCTTTGAAGTCTGAGTTGGTGACTTGAGAAAAGTGGGTAATTCTGGGAAATTTAAGTGAGATGACTTAGAAATCTAACTCACACTAGGCTATGACTATTTTTCAGCTGATCGCAGAGAAATCCCATGCTCCATTCATGAAGGATTTGACTAGTTTGTAAGAGGAAAACCACCATACTACAGTAATGAGCAATAACAGTGCATTGTGGTTGATATTCAGGCACTTTTATTGAGCCAAAATTTCTCTACAAACACTGAGTTTATAACCCTGAAAAGATGAAGTCCACAGGCATTTACCATCAGTGCTGGGACTGAAGACATAACATAGTGAGGATGCCGTCCTCTTTTTGTTGTTTCCCCACCCCATTTGCTCAGCACTGAAAATCTCACAGATCTGGACATTGTATAATGTTTGATAAGTAGACCAGACTCCTGCCACCATTAAGAACAAGCACCACAGAAGGAGAATACTAGCTAATACCAATTTCAGATTTTACTGTCGATTTACTCGATAGTGGACAGTTGTGCATAAACACAACAGTCCTCCAGTGATTAATTAGTCTTAGAGGTGTACCAGTTAGAAACATTGCTTTCTGCCAGTACAGCTACTGTTAATCACAATTGGAGGACACTTCATGAAACAGCAATGGTACATTGTAAGTATGAGTATGACATTTTAGCCAGTCATTTTTTATATGTAAACTCATTTTAACAAAACAAGCAAATAATGGCTTAGAAAGTGCTTCATAGAACATAAAATAAGAAAGAATCGGTCACTTTATTTATTTATTTATTTATTTATTTATTTATTTATTTTAAAGGTGTTCTTTATAAATGAGCCATGTAGGGTTTGGTGTTTCTCAGTTTTAAAAATCAGAGATTTTTTTAGTACTGCAGTAAAACACTTTTTTTTTTTTTTTTTTTCAATTAAACCAGGCTAGCAGTATTCCCTTTTTATGTGATGAGATGAGGAGGCTGAGAAAGTTTACTTCAAGATTAATTAGCTAATTGATATCCATTGCCTTTGACTTCTGCCTTCTTTATTGCTTTTGCACCTTTCATTCACAAATTTATCTTTGACATAAGTACATTTACCTGCAGCCAAGTTATATTAGAAAATTCTGTTGGACCTTTCAGTTTAAAGGAGGCTGTAAGCAGTCAGAAACTGCATGGAATACCTTCAAAAATAAGTCAGATGCTATAGTAAAAAAAAGTGACGATTCAATAGAGGTTATTTGATTTGGTTTGATTTGAAATGCTCCTCAGCAGTTTCTTGACCCAATAATATTTTTCCTCATGCTTTCTTAAATTCTCCCTTATTTTTCAAGGTTGGAAAATACGTGCTACTCTGAATTCACTCATAAAGAGAACAACGTCTTTCTACACTAATGTAGAGTGTATTTGAGTGTAACTTGACTGTAAGACACAGACTAGTTTCCATATTTCATCCTGGGCTGAATGTTCCAGGGATACAAAATCAGTGCAAATGAGAACAATACTAAGAGATCATTCCATAGCAGAGAAATGGCATTGGGAATTCCTTCTGTACTGGAAATGGCCATAGGGGGTCTCTCTATTGCCAAGCAATCTTTCTTCCTGACCTTTCCACCAGGCCAGTGCAAAACAGCAGAATAGCAGAGTGTTCCTTTGGCTAATTGCTGAAGAACAGTCTAGCATTTTTTTATAGCAATATATGTAAAAGCATACATTAATTTGTACAGATAAAATACTTGCCTATCACAAAATTGTTTGTATTATGGATCTGGACAATTACCCTGTATTGCCCATATCTGTGGCATTTCCAAGCTTCTGAATCATTCAGAAGTTAACATCCTATGCAGTATTTGACAAACAAGGAGTCAGGGTTGACAGTTGCCATCCTTTCTGCGTAGTGCCTAAGGGTAGGATTTGTCTCTGGTTTCATTTATTAGTTATATAATCCACATGCTATTTTTGAGCTAGTTAAAAAAAAAAAAAAAGAAAGAAAGAAAGGAAAAAAAAAAAGAAGAAAGAATGAAGTCAACGTAGAGAAAAAGAAATCCCCACCTGGGAATTACCCACCAGGTAGCTACATGCGGTGGACTGATCTACATATGCATGCATTAATTTTCATTTAAAATGTTCAAGCCAGTGAAAACTGAGCCAACAAAACCTTTTAGGGTTACATAACAATGATAAATGTACTGTAACAGTACTAGGTGAGCACTGGGCCTCTGAGATTTATGGGCTGTTTGTCTCTTTTTTTCACCTCTTTGTCAGAAAATCTCAACTGCAGTGCAGCATCTGTATTTTGCAACATGATCTTGCTCATTTTTATCTTATGCTTTAGTTTGGATTGCCTGAACCCTGTCAAAGGCATAGAGTGAATCTGAATCTCAGATACTGTCAGCTACCACCTGACTCCCTGTTTATTCTCTTACATTGGTAGGGAGTGAGGAAAACAACACATGGAGTGTCGTTAGCTGAGAAGTTCTGAGACCTACACTCTTGTCATTACTAAGGCAGCATCCCAGGCCAATCTGGGGGAGAGCAGTGAGGTTAACAGCAGGGTACATGAAGATATGAATCTGATTTAGACAAGGCAAATCAAGGAACTTAATCTATAAGTAGACAGTTTCACTGTTCACAGCTGCTCAGATGCCACAGCACTAGAGCCCACAACTCTGCTCCCTGCCACAGGGCAAAGGCAGCAGTGTGGACAAGAAGGAAAAGTGATAAAATTAGGAAAGGAAGCCTAGGAAATAATGTCAGAGGTGATGAAGTTTTCTTCAGTACAGTGCACCCAACAAGTGTTATTCCTCTGTGGGATCAAGCAAAGATTTAGTCCCAGAGAAAGTGCTGCAGCCCAACTCTGCTCTCAGGGTGGGCTTGCAGGTCTTCACTGCTCACAGGTACCTGCAGAAAAAGTTAATGGTTGTGGAAACAGAAGGTTTTAGGTTAGAAAAGTTTTATACAAGTACACTGAAGTTCAGCTAGATTTTTCTCTTTAATGTGAAATCTTCAAAAATATTAAATTTAGTTTATCAGCATTTATCAGTTCTGGAGCAGAAGAAAGTCTAGGGAATATATAAGTCAGGTTATCCAGGTTAGTTTTTTTTTTTGTTTATTATGAAAGAAATTAATTATAAAAGAAAGAGCGAACAGAGTAAGTCACCTTGCTTTAAAACTGCCTGTCAGCAAAATGCGACTGAAAACCAGAAACATTTCAGCTATGTCAGCAGAGGAACCCATGCATTATCTGTTACTGAAACTAGCTTTTTTTGTACTACCTAATGATTAAACAAAGATGATGGCAGTAATAGGACACTACTAGCAGAGAATGGTTTAAAAATGTATGTTCTGCAAAACTCTCAGTACCAAACTCTCTGATCATTGGTACAGACTGTTTTTAGAGAGGAAGAAAGCACTTCAGCATAATGAAAAAGTGAATTGGATTTTCAGGTTCAATTGCTTCATTATTTTGCCTTTTTTACATCGTTTCCACCTACAGATAAAGTCTTAGGTTTTCACTCATATATTTGTGTGTGCAATGCAATATCAATGTTTTCAAGTTGATAAATGTATTTTCTGCACACTTTCATACAGCAAGTTAACCACCCTGCTGCAGGCCTTAATTAAATCATTAGTTTTAGTGTTTTTTTATTTTACATTACTTTGTGTTGTTGAATGGTAGATTGAATTATGTAAGCTGCTAAAATATACTCTGATATATCAGACTGATTAAACTGTTCACATATATATGCATATGTATATATATATATATATACACACACAAAACCAACTGCATTAAAATTTATTGAATATTTATGCTTTCAATAAAATCAATTATGGGCATATTTATTATACTGTTTTTGCCCAAATATCCTGCTTTTGTGAAATATCATCAGGGTGCTTTCCACAGAAAACTTATTTATTCCTATGGAAAGACTTGGTTCTCTCCTACCTCTGCCTGACACGCAGGTAAGACCCTCAGTATGCTCTGTTCATTTCTGCCCTGTTCTCCCTGCTCAGTATAGGGGAAGCCAAACTGAAACAGTCAAAAAAAAGATCCATGTAGAGTTCTGATTTAATTGATTCTCCCATTTCATATTTCAATATGTCTGATTTTTCCTTAGAGCTCTAAAATCCCGGAACACACACTTTGCAACAGAAGAAATCCTAGTATGTCGAATAACTGCTGTTTTGTGTACAACACAAGCAAGAATAAGGTTAGCTTGGGTTTATATCCTGCACTTGAAGAGAATTAATTTAATTTAATTCAGCTCAGTGGAATAGCACAGCTAATTATTTCAATTCACTAATTCTACTATCTGAAATACAGTCTGGTGATTGTCCACATTGTGACGAATATTTGTCAGCCCATCTGTGCCACGACATGCAGCTCAGTCTGGTAATTTTAATGGTATGCAGCTTGCTCTTCCTGTTTTCCATGTGTGTTTCATGGCATTGTCTATCAGTCTAAACACTGCTTGCCACATGTAGGCCCCCCTCAGAAAAACAAACCAAAAAAACAACAATCCAAAAAAACCAAACCAAAACAAAGCAAAAAAAAAAAAAAAAAACCAACAACAAAAAAACCCAAACCCTCACCCTTAACATGACACATCTTTTTAAAATAACAGTCTGTTAAAGAGATGGTGTAAGGAAAGCAAGATTTTAGCAGGGTAAAGTAACATGGCTCTAAGCCATATTATAATGCCACTCTCTATCTAGAGGTGGAAATCATTTGGCAATTTCCAATCTCTTTAGAGCTGTCAGGCTGATATATACGACAAGTCAATCTGCATAATTTTATAATGATGTTGCATACAGATTTTTTTTTTTTTTAAGAAATAAAACAGAGATCATATTCCATAAGTCTTTTCCCTGAGAAGGAAAGCAGCCAGAATCCATATATAGTTAGTGTAGGAGTATGCTGGCATCCTTCACCACTGAATCATGGTGGCTTGAAATCACTGTGGTTCTAACGGCCTGAGCTTAGGAGGAAAATAAAAATTGGTTCAAAATGCAGATATTTAGGGAAAAATTTGTTAATTTCTTGAAGAGATTGTAAGAAAAATGATACACAGGAAAAACACATAAAATGTGAGATTGGGATGGCTGTCTTCTCCCTGCTTTTGTTTGTGTTAGTTTTCAGCCGTGTTTCTCTGTGGTCACCTCTCCAGTGAGAGCAGAAGAGAGAAGCCAAATCGCAGGAATCATACAATGCTCTTAGGAGAACTGAACCAGTGGGGAAGCTCATTTCTGGCAGAGGCTGAATGAGAACAGAAAGAAAACAAACAGTATGAAAGATAAGGCACCACAGAATCCAAGCATAAAGGAGATGGGGGATTTGTGCTGGTAGTTCCTGGTTTTGTTACAGTTTCAAAACAAGAAGTACGTCATGAGAAAAAAAAAAAAAAAAAAAAAAAAAAAAAGGCAGCTTTGACTGAATACAAAGGAGAGAAAAACAATTCAACCAAAATAAGTTTTACCTCCAATAAGTTTTATCTCCAATACTTTAGACAGGGGTTTTTCACAGCCCATACTTGTGTATTGCATGTTCTGCAGAACAAACACATCATGAGTGAAAAGGTCTATAAGTAGTTAGCATGTATTGTATGTGTCGCACTGTGTTCAGTATTGTTCAACTTAGTAGGAACATTTTACTAAATAATTCTATTCTGGCACGTAACTCTGACACTGGCGGTATATAAGGAGCTCCTTCAGAAATATCATAGATACGCTTTGACAACCTCACAAATAAATATCTCTGGGATAAAAAAAAGTATAGAAACCTGCCAGACCACAAATGGTCCTACCCTGGTCTTGCCTCAGTCCACAGATATGCAATTAATTTGATTCTTGCTTACATTACTGAAATAGAAAATGGCATTGGAGCATGCTTACTAATAGACAGTATTTGACAATGCCTATTTTGCCCATGCCCAAAGACAGCCCAGACCATCATGGTGGGACATAGAAGACAAAGTGTCTCCAGGGCCGCCTACAATTCTCCTCCCTTATTCTGTTTCCCTTACCATGGCAGAGCACCACAAAGTAGAGTGCCTTCTTGAGGTCAATATGCACTTGAAAAGTGAGAATTACTTTCATAGAAGTCTTATCAAGGTCACACAAACAAGTAGATGCTGTACTTCCACTGATCCTAATTGCAGTGAAAATGATGTTGGAGGATCTAGTTCTGTACATTGTAAAGCCTTTACAAGTGCTGGCTTTCATATAGCTGTGCTCTCTGTAGCTGTGTGTGGATTTGTGCTCTACAAATAATAATAGAATATGGCAGTGCAAATATTTGATTTAATTTTGCCTCCAGAGTAATTTAAAGACACTGTGACATAATCAGATCTTACTTCCACACTCTGATTTCTTTAATCAGAATTTACCAGCTGGAGTGTGTTTAAAGAACAATCAAATATATATATTATTCCTGAAACAGAGAGTGTAGGTTTTAAATCAAGGAGAATTTAAGCTTAAACATATAGCAACATTTCAATTACACAGAGCCTCATCTTAAGCTCAACATTTATCATTTTTCAATTATTTTATAATATTACTTTGCATTAATTCATTTTCTAAATTAGAAGAACTATATTTCTGCAGTACTTAGGATTAGCAAATGTCAGTTACTTCAGGTGATGCTGGAATCCTACACAGGTGTTCTGAATAGAAAGCAAGGAAGTTGCAGTGAATTTCATCTGCCTCAAGAACCAGGAATTTCAAACATTTATTCTGATTTTGAGATGGCATTGGTGGCTAAGCATGTACATTTGCTGTTTTGTCTATTTGCCCACTTAAGTCACCAGCATAGGCAGCGCATGTGAGTTTGGAAAGTGTAACAATACTTGATTTTCATTACATCTTTTATCGTGGCAATGCCATGATGTATCTGCACTTGATAATTCCTATCTAAAGAAAAAACTCATTATTTTATTAATAAATGTGGTAAAATCCAATAGTCATCTTTTCTGTTTTCTCAGTAATTAATCTGACCTTGTAGAAGGTATTCTGTCCTGCACTTGTTTGAAGTGCTCTCAGCCAGGATTTTCTTATCTCTCTATCCAACAGGTAAAAGCTAAACTGATATCTGCAGGACATATGATCAGAATAAGCTCTAAAAAGATAATACTAATGCATTTAAAAGAACAACATCTTTTTTCAAAGGTGGAAAATTTAAAGATTTATTCATAACTTAGTCTTAGACTATGATCCTTGAATCTAAGAAGAACTTGAACCATCAGGTCTTCAGATTTTGCCTTTACTTAATCAATCATCTTCTTTGAGCTCTGAGAAGATATTAAATAATCTTCCGTCTTCGCTCTCTGATAAAACTGGTTTTTCTCCTTACCTCTCCTGGAACAGTAAATCTCTTGGAATTCTCTCATCTCTAACATGCCTGCTGGAATTGCATGAAGGTCTAAATGCTGATGGTGGACTTCAAGGCCTCATGAAATTTCTTGCAGCACTTTATTTTTGTTTGGATGCCATATGATTATTAATTTAGAATAATTGTATTAATTAGGCAGCTTGCTGTAGTCACTGGAGCTGAGAACTTAAGATCTGATTATCCACAGAAGTAGCACTCAGTAAAGCTACAGTAAGTCTTTTGGTTTTCAGGTAATACAATATTTCTGTGAACTTTATAATTGAAGAGAATGCAAATGTTACCAAATCTCTTCATAAACAAAGCTGCTGTACAAATGCTAACAACTTCATCTCTTACCTCTTGTACAACAACACTAATGTCTTTTTTTTTTCTTGCTATAAAACAATAGCTCTGTGAAAGTACCTTGTGGTTATGAACTGCAACCTAGTAAATTTGAGTACACATGGAGATAGTGTGTATCCTTTAACTTAATATCCATTAAGCTTCGTTCCAGAAGCTGCATTCTCTGTACTTCCTTTTGTGCTATAATGTGTGTTAAAGTGAAATATTTGGCAAGCCACCAAAATGATGGGTATGGCATTTTGAGAAATTTGGGATATCAATGTGCGAAGACTCGGCCGATAACATAATGAATTCCCTGTGGGCTATTCTCTTCCCCTCTTTCCCGGTAGATCTTGATCTTTCATTTTCTGAGATGCAGTATTTTTGTAAAATATGTAATTAATCAGGGAACAAAATGTAATTGAAATACTAATTATGGCAGTTTATTCAGGTACTAACGTTTCTGTTACAGTATCAGTTGCTTAAATAAATTTGTGACTGTGTATTTTGAATCCATATCAATCCAATTACTTAGAATCAGTAGCAAAATAATTTTGTATGGACAGTCTCCTAAGCGAAAGCGAATTACCATTTAAGATATTGAAACTTCTGAGATGAAATTTGCTATGGAAACACAACAGCAAATTACAACCCAATTGTGTTTGAGATCATTATTTTTTTACAGGTTTTTAAAATGAGTGTTTCACCTTTTTTTTTTTTTTTTTAATTCATGCTTCCTATCATTTGAGACTTTGATTTTTGATTTAGATATTCTGAGATAATGCACCACCCTGCATTGTGTCAGTAAAATGACATATTTGATGGTGTCATTATATTCTGTGCAATTGTTTCTGTGAAGATAATGATTGATGACATTGTTTTCAGCTCGTTATTTATCCTATGATATACTTCTGTATGTCTGTTGTGTTCTTTGCAGTGTGGTGCTCAGAACTGATGTGAGGTTTGGCAACGCTGAACCCGAAAGAGGGAAGGAGAACTGGAGTGTACCATGAAATTCTCAGGTTGGGCACAATGTGTATGACATTTCCAGCATAACTGGACTGAATGTGAAAACCTATGGAGAGTGTGATACTTCTTTTCCTTTCAAATCCACTCTTTGGTGGAAAGGAGCCCTCTTACATTATGAGCAAAAGAACCCCTCATGCATAAAAATAGGGAGCAGAAGAACCTTTAAGCATACTCACAGCTAAGGTAAAATCATACTGTAGAACTGAAAGTAGTTCTCCTGTGAATTGGTCCCAGGTAGATTTTTCCACCTATGCATTTCTGTGAAACTCCTTTCTTGGCCTACCCACACACCATCTGCTTAGTGTTATAGATGTCTTATGATTATACAGTTTAAGCTCACGTACTGAGTGGCCAAAAAAAGGGAAAGAAAGACTTTTAAAAATCAGTGTTGTGATACTTTTTGTCCAGTGCATTACCAGTCTGAACATAATATTTCTGTTTGTAAAGACAGTTGCTTGGATTTTTTTATTTGTTATAATGGAATGGAGTGATCTAGGAGTGTAAGGAATTTCATATTTTACCTGTCCTTGTTTTTACAATGCAAGATGAATATATTTTCAGCTTTAAGTGTAGGGTGGTTTTAACCCTCTTAGAGAGCAAAATCTCATGGGGACATTAAGCAGAGAAAAAAATGTTCAATGGAGCTTTCTTATTAGTGCACTAGATATAGTTCAGATACGA
This sequence comes from Gallus gallus, assembly GCF_016699485.2. Taxonomy (NCBI): domain Eukaryota; kingdom Metazoa; phylum Chordata; class Aves; order Galliformes; family Phasianidae; genus Gallus; species Gallus gallus. The sequence continues at coordinate 66,901,740 of NC_052535.1, read as the reverse complement.
TAAACAAAATTTTCTCTCAGTAGCAAGTTGTCATTACTAATAGTAATTAGTGATTGTAATTCAAAATTATAATGTATCATGCCTTTCCTCACAGGACATCAAATGACTGTGCATTAACCACTGAAATATCACATCTTCATGCTGTGGGGTTTTTTTGTTTTGTTTTGGGGTTTTTTTGTTTGTTTGATTGCTTGTTTGTTTGTTTGTAGGGCAGAGTACGGCAGTATCCAGGTTTTCTGGCATGTAGCTTGTGTGTTGATACAGATGCCTTACACACTTTTTCTGTTCTGATTCCAATAGTTCTCTATGTTAGCCATTTGTTAGAATGAAAGTCCATGCTTTATTAACATGGGCTTTATTCCTTTTGCTACCAAGATACTAGCAATAATACTGAGCAATAAGCTACCTTTTTTCTTAATGAAAGATGAACTTCAAGGCTTCCTGATGAAAGGAGCTGATACCTATTGTACTCATCACTAACAGAAGAAAAACATTGCATAGAAGAATTTTTTTTACTTTTAGCTTTGGTTTTGATGCCCGGTCTGGTCTTGTCTGGTGCTCAAGCCTCATGATTTTGAAACAGGTTTATTCTCAACAGGCAGTAACAACTTCTGGATGTGTTTGATTGCACTGCTGTTGTCTAAAACAGTTGGACTGTTTTCATCCTAATCAGTTTTTGATATGTGATGGTATTCTGTTTTCTAGGTGTGGATATATTTCAGCATGTGTTAGCTGTATATATGGTAGTTGTATAATTCTTGGTGTTGATATACTTTCTTGAAAGGGCAACCTTACAAATGCTATGAAGATAGCTTGTAATATATGCAATAAACAATGATGGTCTGGAGTACTATTTAAGCTATGACTAAGCAAACTATTGCACAATTGTTCTGACCAACTCCAAATTGTTTTATAGAGTTATTTGGGTGAAAGAGAAATAGAGTTCAAAATAGGTTTACAAATTCTAAGACTAAGATATCTAGTAATGTGAAAGAAAGACACTGTGATACCACAACTATTCAAAGAAATATAAGAAAAATGAGTAAGCTCTTACGGAAAAAGAACTTGAGGGAAGCAGAGAATGATAGGTTAAGCTTAGATTGATAGCTACAGATTGAATGAGTCAACATCATTTGCAGGTAGAAGAGTAATAAGATTTTTAGACTAATAAGATGTTTAACCCAGAAGTGTCAATAACAGTACTATTTTTGTTCAGCAGATGATAAGTCAAATTTAGAGATTTCTTTTTGAAAATTTAGTTAAAGGAAAAGTGACCTCTTAGGGTTGTTTGCCAGTTCAGTCTTCATATAACTGCAATACCTTTTGTATTGGCACAGTGGAATTGCCAGGTCACAACCTGAACCAATGGTTGAGTATCAGGTGAGAAGGCTTAGTTAACCCAGGGAGCTCAGGTGCAAGCAAAGCACGAGTGACCAGAAGGGGTGGAGCCCAGATCTATCTCTCCTCACCCTCATTTAAGGGTAGGCAGCCAAGGGAGAAAAATATCTCTGGATGGTTGTACTCCTCTTGACTGTCACCGGTTGTTGGAAGGGGTGAGACAATTTTTCTTCTTTTTTTGTCTGATATTGCTCCATAGTGTTTGTATCCCGCTCAAAGGTATTGTTATTGTAGTCTTTCACCGTACGGTTATAAGATTGAGTTTATTCACTACTGCTATTTTCCTCTCAACTTTGACATTGCAAGAGTTGCCCTGATTGTAAAAATAAAACAATCCTGAGCATAGCCAGAATTTTAGTGATTTCTCTACAACTAGTATCATTTTGTATTCCCAGTCCTCAATGCAACAAAACCTACTGGTCTGTAAGGAAAAATATTTTTATGTACAGAGTGTGAGAAACAGATTTCCATAGTCATAGCCTCTAGAAATAAACTAAATATTTCAGAAATACATTACAATACCTTACCTCAAAATTGTTACGGGATGTCCTCTAATCAATCAAAAGAAATTATCTTGTGATTCAAAACTATTTTTGCTAAAAACTATTGCTGCTTACTCAGAATTTTGGTTCTGTACTGATAATGCTTAACAAGCCTAAATCATGTTAGTTGAGCTGAAGATAAGAATCAGGAGAGCAATTTAGTACTGCTAAATTTTATCTGTGAAGTACAAAGGGTCATTAGCGTACCTCGCAGAGATAAATTTGAAATACACCTCCAATAATCAGAGCATAATTAACTCATTCCTATAATAGAGTATTATTGCAACTTTGTATGTTTGTACTGTACTTCTTTTTTTTTTTGTTATTAATATTTTCAATTGATGAAACTTCATAACACCATTGCATACAGCTGTGAAAGTCAAGTGTCACTGTGACTGCTTCTTGCTTGACAAGAAAGTTCTGCTTTGAAAACTGTTCTGTACTGTGAAATGTAGCTGTAGGAGCTTCACAATGGCTTTTAAGTTGTCAATAAAATACCTTAATTGTCACATTTAAAATGCTGATAGTTTATAACATTGCTTAGAGTGTGCATTCATTTTCTTGTCTTGTAAATTTCATTCTCTGGTTTTTATACTTGGAAACAAAAATCACTCATAACCACTATTATTGAAGTTCAGGTGACAATTTCCTACTGAGAAACCAATTCGATATATCTTTATTAGTCTTAAATGTTTTGTATGTGTGTGTGTGGAGAGAATTGATTCACCATGTCTCCTCAAAACAAAAACAACCATGCTTTGTCACTTTCTAAAAAATTTGCATTATTGATGATATTTCATCTTTGGAGGTATTAAAGGATAAGTTGGATGGGGCGCTGGGCAGCCTAATCTGGTGGGTGGTAACCCTGTCCGTGGCAGGGGGTTGGAATGGATGAACTTAAAGGTCCCTTTCAACCCAAGCCATTCTGTGACTCTATGATTAATTCTGCTTGAAATATTATGCCTCACCCCTATCCCCCTTTTATTTTTCCTGGGGTGGGGGGAGGGAGGTGCATCTCATACCAGTGACGTTCTTCTGATTTATGGTTATGCTAGAAAACGAAACAAAGCATACGATTGTGAAGGTAGCAAAGCAATTATTGAGAACTTCCTAAAAAAACCCCACAGAATAGGATTAGAAAATGCACACCACACTTTGAACAAAATTTACTGTCACCAGAACAATGTTTGCAGCTGAGATTAAGGGATAAAATTTAGCACAGTTCTTTACTGCTGAGGACTGATTGGCTTTTCATATCCAGTGAGAGATGGAGGTTTTCTTAGGCTACTTGGTGATGCCAGATTCAGAACATTGTATCAGACATTTCTGTGGTTTCATGAAAAGTGCATATTTCTGACAGTCACGGAAATCTCAGTCACATTTTTAATGCTCTTAACTATTTTGGCAGTAGGCAAAGGTTAAAGATAAAACTTAATTAAACATAAAATCAGATTAAAATTTAAATAATAAGGTATGTAGGTGAAAATAGCATTATCTTTCAACTTTATGTAAAGCATATAATTTTGTTGAGTTGTAGTGATTTCATTCCATTAATAATTTCCTTTTCACAAAAAAAGGTTTAATTTTAGACATGTCTCTGGTACTAATGCAATTCTTAGTGCTCAGCTGAATGTGATTGTTGCCACAGATCAGCAACCCAAAACTGCAAAACCTTACAAAGTAAACAAAGCTATGTAGTATTTAAAATTGTCTCAACACTATAAATACAATAGCTGTCTGCAAACATACCTCATTGGTATGTACTTCATTTACAGTTTGTGTTATGTTTTGCTTGTATGGCATCTCCTGGAGTTCTTATGTAATGTTGATTATTTAAGATCTATTGATTGAAAGAAACCATTTTTAAAGAAAAGCTCATCAATATGTCAGCTATGATGACTAATAATTAACAGTCCCTTAGAGATCTACATTTCAATAATGTTTGGGTCAGTTGTATGAGATCATTTTCAGTAACAGTGTTTCTTTTTTTTCCTGAGGATGTTTTTTTTGTTTGTTTTTAGAATTTTTGAGCATTTTGAGATGAGCATTCTAGCTTAGAAATTATTTCACAGATAGGTTCTTATCAGTTTTGAGGGGTGGGAGTACTCTAATAAATTCAGATGATAATTTTCTAGCAAATATAGGCAACTGCAGTAGGACCGTAAATACATTCAATTCTTTTAAAAACTTCATTTTTCCTGTTTAAAAAGGAAAAAAATCACAGGCTACTTCTAAGACTTTTCCTTAAATTGCCATCAAACACAGTAAATAGCCTATATTAAGATCAGAACATTTATGGTAACATAGGCAAAGATATTGCAAACGCATTCCATCATTTTTTTTTTCGAGCCACAGTGTCAGCATGCTCTAAACTTTGCTAAGCACACCAGAATAGATAAGATTGTGTATATGTTAAGCAAAACCATACCACTACTATTCTGAAAGGTCTGATTTTTTTTTTTTTTGAAGTGTCTGACTTGCAATGTAAATATGGATAGAAAGTCATGAAAAGCAGTTGGAAATGAACTTCATTGAAAATGAGGATATTAGAAGAAAAGCCATTGTGAGGACCTTAATTTTCAGTGAACAAGTCTACTTCTAGGCTCCTTTCTCAAAACTATTATTTTTCCAAGTGTTGTTTGACTTTTTTTATTTGGATTTCTTTGTTTTTGCAGAAACAGTGGAGCAACTCTTGTAATTAGCTGTTAATGTTGATAAGCTGTTTCCTTTAAAACATTTTTTTCTAATATTCTATTCATTCTTTACATTCCATGTTTGATTTTCAGTCACTTAAAAATATTAGCGTTGCATTAGTGTGATATCTGTATTAATGCCATTTAGAGATTCTGCTTGAATTTCTATTTAGTAGTCTTTCTGTCCTATTTAAGTTTTCCCTTTTCTTTTACTGTAAATGAAGAACTTGAACACTGATTTGAAACGTTTATATTTCATGAAAATCTCAATATTGCTACTCAAAATTGATTTTTTACTACAATTATATTAGGCTTGGTTATTTTTTTTAATTTTTCCCCAGAAAATGTAAAGCTTCTTTTGAAATGAAAGTACATATTACATTTTTCATGCTGTTCGGAAAGGATTAATCTGAAATTCCAGATGCCCTTTGCAAATTTGAAAATATTGGTTGGAATTTAACCATAGTTCTAGCTCTAAGTATGTTAGTCAGTCTATTTGAAGAGCTACAAGTATTCTCAAAAGAGTAATGAATATAATTAAATTTTTAAATCTCTTTGTTAATATTGCAGAGACTGTACACACTTAATATACCATATAAATCAGAATTTTTGAAAAAGTATTTCACGCTTGGCAAAATGTGATTGTCTTTGTTAAATTCTGTATGCAGAAGGTCAGCAACCTCTGGCAATCAAGAAAAGCAAATTCTTTTATCTCTGTTTTTCCACAGAGACTTTAATCTATAGACATTATTTCTTTTTTCCACCATGTTTATGTTCCTTAGTTTTCAGAAATCATAGAGATTAACTGTTGCATGAACCATTAATATCATGTGACTCTTAATGAATGAACTGAGTATAATTTTGAGGAAAAAAGTTTGTCTCATGCCTCAAAGGTACTAGATATGGAAGGTCACTTAATGTATTCTTCATTGACCTTTTAGAGATCATTCTACAAGGCAGTAAAAAAGGCTTTTTTTTTTAAAGTTCTGACTATTTTATATCACCTTTTTATTACATACATTTATAGTCCTTTCTGCTATTCCCCCAAATCGTTTTGCATTAAATCATTCTTGTTCCTCTTTTTCTGTAAGTAGTAAAATAAGGCTACAACTGAACTGTGGGACCCAGTAGTGCTTCTCATATTCTGAGTGCAAGATCAGTGCTTTGACTGTGCCTCACTTCATCTCAGAATGATATCTGGGAAAAAATTGTCTCCCATATATTACTTTCAAAATCAAGCGCATAGACCAGAAGGGAGCTATAGCCTAACACAGCCTTGTCCTTCTAGCTACCTAACCTCCAGGCACGAGATATCCCAAATTCCCAGACATTTGCACAGTTCCAGTAGTACTCCAAAAACAGATTTTTCATTTTATATTTCTAGTTACAAGCTGCTCCAATTATTGTGGCACCAGAATCGTAGGTAGTGGGATGCTTCTACTTCATGTTCACTGAAGTATTTTGGGGAAGGAGGGGGGAAAAACACACACACACACACACACACACACACACACACACACACACACACACAAGCAAAAAAAACCTCCTTAAAATGCACTGTCTGGGGTGTATTTTGCCTAACTGTTTAGGCAAGCTACTGACTAATTTGGCATTTCTTCTAAGCTCAGGTAAATATGAAAATTCATTTTTCCACAATAACTAGCTTCAATTTATTTTTTCCACAGACTACATTTCTAGTCCTTGTTACTTCTCTGTGTGATTTCTTTGGGTGAGTGTTTGATTTCCAGTCTTTCTTCTCTCCCCAAATATTCCATGCTATATTGAAATAGTTGCATCTTTATTTCTATACAGGCATGGTAGCAGAAAATGAAGGTTTTGATTTGTTGTTTCAGAAAAATTGCAATGTCTTCTGTCATGCAATTTGACCACAGAATTGCTGTTGTAAAAATGAAGCGTTATACTTTATGACCTTTACTTTGCTTAGACAAATATGATAGTTTCATTGGACACTACTGAACAATAGGGAAACAGCATGTCCATATGTCTGTGTAGATCATAATCAAAATACATAGTTTGATTTACAACCCAGTGCAACATTTCATTTCAAATTAATGTGGATATTCATTTTCTTCTGCTTAAGCACTATATACTCAGTGATTCAATAAGCAACTAGATAACCACAGTTAAAGAGTTTTCCACTCTGTTTAATATAACCTTTTAGATGGCAGGAAATGCAGCCACCTATGATAATGTTTCCTGGGGAATAGCATAATTTCACTGTTCACCCTGAATAACATATTCAGCCTGTGTAACTAAGAAAAAAAAATATTGAATACATGTTCTATAATATATCAAGTGCATTGTGATTTCTTTCAGTAAAAATCATCAATTTTCATCATGTTCCTGGTACCATGAGATGCTATCAAAAGAAGGAATATGCTTAACTATTCCATCTACTTTTTAACTACCTATGAAGCCCATTATTGTAGTTTTTCCTTCTTTTGGAAAAAAAGCCAAACAAACTAAACAACCATGGGCTGGAATGTATTGCTTTATCTCCGCTTGTAGTGAGAAGTTTGCACATTTGCAGCATATAAGTAATAACTTTAATTCTCTATTAAATTAAAACTGAATTTACATATCAAAGTTTATGATGGTTATGCTACAGGCAAAACATCAGGATATTCGTGTATATTTCCCTTATCCATGTAACCTCCTCCTATCTATGTCACCACACCTGCTTCATGGTACTTACAGCTCCAGCACTCCTATATGACATGTTCTTCTTAAATCTCAAGGTTGTATCAACTTCTTTTACTTAAAGTTGTACTTATTTTTGTCTTTCCATGAGTATTGTGAGTGAGCATGCAAAAGAGAACAAAGAAAGGAGACAGATGTGATGGAGTGAAAGACAGTGCAAATCATATAAATAACTTTTTCCAGGAAAAAATGGTCTTGTGTGAACATTAGTCACTTCAAGCTGAATCTTTGGGTGTCCAGGAAGGAAGGCTGTAAATGCATCCTTCAGCTGTAATTTAGATATCTATTAAAAAAAAAATAAAAAAATCAGTACTTCAATTTTTTTTTGGCTGCGCATCTCTTACAATTGTGCTATGAGTTAGACTTTTTGATACGGTTGGATTTCAGGAGTCATATCAGCGGCATTGTGAAATAAAATGTAATTATGTGCCAGTAAGAGGGCGTGAGCCTAGGAGAGCATGACTGAAGTTAAACAAGTAATTAAGCTGGTGAAAGTTGGAGCAATTGTTGTGAAATCTTAGAATTGTGTTATATATAGATTTTAGTATATAACTTGGAGGACAAAAAATGTAAATTTATATCCCCATTAGAATACAGAATGTGGCCATAAACTTAAGTAGCTGTTTTCACATGTAGACTGTTTGATGTGAATTGACTGATATGAATATCTGCATAATTGATCATAAAACCAGGATCAGTGATGATTTGAGGGGAAACTCTTAGCCACTGCAGGATCCTCGCTCTGGGAAATATTTATGTCAAAAATCTAATTCTAATTATATTCTAGAATTCAGTTGAGCTAAGCTGCAACCTGAAGCATCACAAACCCATGTTAAATAGTCACTTGCTTCTCATCATAGGTCTAAATCAGCCAAGAATCTATGGAGTAAGATAGATAAATAATGTATGTTATGTTAAAAATACTGAAATTTGTTTTGCAGCCAATTAGCAACTATGAGATAATATTTATTGGAAAGCAATATTTTGTGTTTACAAAGCTGTAGCTTGGAATTTTATATCCCAGCTGTCAGATAGGTAGTATTTACTGTTTGTCCAGCAGTGTGTGACTACTCTGCCTTGCTGCTCACCATATTGCTTCATTAATAGAATCATAAGCAATGTATTTTTTTTTTTTTTAGCCTGAGTTTGTGGTTAGGAAGGACAGAGATCTACAGGTAATGGGAACAACAAACTTAAAGGAAAAGAAAGCAATCAATTGACTGGAGACATGATTTAAAAGCCTATGTAAGAATTTTGAGTTGAGTGGAGTGCAGCCAAGACTGTCCACCACCTCTTTGCCAGAGCATAGCCAGTCATACTGGTCTTGAATGGAATTTGACTAATTCTGCATTCCTGGAGCACAACATTCCAAAACTTTTTCTTTCAGCCATATATAATGTTCGTCTGTAGAAATAAAAATTCGGTATAGAATAGTAGCTATATTTTTAATCATAGATTTATCTTTCAGATTGAATTTAGCATTTACCAGTTAATTTCAGGTTCTCTTAGGAAGACAGTGAAATGTTATTACCTTTATCAGTCTCTGTTCTTCCATCAGTGATTACTTTATAACTCATTTGGTGATTCATTTTCCCTGTTATTTATCATTGCCTTTCCTTGAATTTTATTTTATTTTATTTTGCTCTAGGGCAGAGAGTTAAGGCAAAGTAATCACAAGATAAAATAAAGACTTTTCTCTCCCATCTTCTTTCAGTTGAGATTAAGCAATTTTGTGTTGAATGACAGAATGGATTTTTCCATGAGTGTTGTGTGCTTCTTCTTGAGACTGCTTTTAAACCCAGATACTTTTTATGTTATCAAAATAATGATGTCAACTGAAAGCAAGCTTCAGAACTTTGTAACAAAAAGAATAACATTTAATGAGTTTTCTCTCACAAAGAATTTATATAGAATAGTTATAGACTTCACAATATGTGTGCTAAATTATTCCTTTAAACTCCCTCTCCCTCCTCAAAAAGATGAAAAATTTGTAGTATTACAAATTTATATTCACTAATGACAATTACTTCCCCTCTGTAAATACTTTATTAATAATCACAATTGTTTTCTACTGCACAAACATGTGAAAGTTGATTCCTTTCAGTTTTTTTCTAAAATTAACAAACTATCCTTGTTTCTATGATATGTCAGTAAAAATATTCCTGGAAACCAGAACCACTCATGTAGAAAAGAAAAAAATTCACATGAATTTGTTATAGATTCACTTTTAAACCACAAATGCATGCAGCCAGATTCTCATATAGATGAATGGGGTGTCTCTGAAGCATTCCATCTCTTTACAACAGCAATTAATTATGCCTATATCTGGAAATCTGTACAGAATGCTTGAGTTAGCTTGGTCTGTGGAACACAAAGCGCTTCATCCAGAGCAACTAAAGAACTTCAGACCAGTCTACAAGGAGTGGCCTGATTGAACTGGTAGAAGAGGAGGCTTTTCCCAAGAAAAACCTTTAGAGTAGCAAATGTAATTATAGTATTCTGCAGGTTAGGGTGAACACTGCAGTGGCCAAGGTGATGAGAAGGATGGCATGTTGAGATACCTTGACAAGGTATGAACTTGCAGAGACTACTTGAAGCCTAACATAGGCACAGACACTTGAGATACTGCTAACTCTGGCTGGGAACTATGTGATTGGGACCAACTTGTTGGAGCACAACTTTGCAGAAAATTATCTGTGGAATGTGTTTGCAAACTGAACAGGAATCAGCAGTGTATCCTTGTGATTAAGAAGACTAACTGCATTCTGGTGAAAGTTAAGAAAAGTACACAGTAGGTCAAAAGAAGGGATTACTCCCTCTAGTCAGATCTTGTGGGGGCATGTCTTGTACCCAGTTTCAATGCCCCAGACTATATGGGCACTGATCAACTATGAGTCTGGCTGAGGATGACCAAGAAGATGAAAGGGCTGGAGCTCACCGTGTAATTAGACATCTGTTCACCTTTGAGAAAGCAAATAGGGTTTAGGAGTCACTACTGTTATGCTGTTTCATGCCCCTATCAGCCTCAGTGAAGGACAAGAGGCAAGAACAGTAATTTGCAGCAAGGCGAATTGCAACTAGATGTAAGGGGGAACCAGTCTGCAACAGAAAAGGTTAAAATAGTGGAATGAGTTGTCCATTTTTTTTCTGAACATCTGAAAGAAAAATACTGTTCCCACACTGCAGCATGTATTGGTAGTTCCCTTAGGAAAATCAGAAGAAAGCTAAAAGAGTTTCTCTTTAAAATATTGAGTATTTGAATGAATTTCCTAGTCCTTTGCTCTGTTCAAAACAGTTTTTAATCTGAAGAGGAAACCCTCTAAAAATGTTGCACCTACATTTCTGATTCAGCAAATCAATGTTTTCTCTTCTGAAGTTAGAGAGGAAGATGTGTTATGTATTCTAAACCCAAGATGAGTATTTATGAACAGGAATGAAAAATGTAGAGATTTAAAAAAAAAAAAACTTAATATGCATGGTACTACAGTGAAATATCATCAAGATAGGCATCAAAAAAAAAAAAAAGATAGCTTAGACAAAGAAATATTACAATAATAGGAAAAAAGATTGAAGTACAAATATTTTTAACTTGGTGGTAAAGCACTTTTCGAACCAGTTCTAAATTTCCATTTTTGGAGATAACCTTAGATTTCTAAATGGATTTTTTTTTTCCAGAGTTCAGTGGAAGATGATACAGAAATTGGTTAACTGAAAATAACTTACAAAATAAATGGGAGATTAAAGTTAAAGAGTAGTGATTGCCATTGATAGAGAAGAGGAGGAAAGTGACAGATTGGAAAGAGAGAAATAGATAACGGAACTATTAAAAATTTAGGGATATATCTTTCCTTCTAGCAGCTGGTAAAATGATACTCAGCACAGTACTTGGATGTTATAGAGAACTTTATCTAAAAGAGGAAAAAAATGTTTTCAAGTAGATGTGATCCACTTATTACATTATTTTTGATAAAGGTGATATAAGTAAGATGTAAATAAAAGTCTTATTTGAATGAAAAAATAAATCACATTTCTAGATTTTAAAAAACAAAAGCTGCAGGAATTCAGGAAAACTATTGCTCTGCTGTCTGCAGAAAGAAAAGCTATAAATAAAAGATACAGGGAAAATGTCTTTGTTCAGTTTTCATGACTTTACTGTAAAATTCAAAATGTAATCATGTGGCTAATGTAATTGTTACTCTTTATTCACTGGGAAGATTTCCTAGGGTATATGAACAGGTTAAATAATATGTACATACATACACAGAACCTACATTTTAGATTGCCATGGACAGATTGCTACAAGAAAAGAATAAACAATTATCATTATGATAGTATTTGAATGCTCAGATTCCGTTCTGAAGAACAGTTGCTTAGTTTTCTGTTCTTAATTTGTGTTCTAGATTTTCATTTAGAATTTCCACTTACTCCATTGCACTGAATTCTGTGTTCAGTTCATAAACAATCTGTGTTGAACACAAGTTTTTCTTTAAAAAGATATCAGAGATGAACGTACATAAAGAAAAGTATACATCTTGACGTTAGTGAGGATTTTACTCACTGCAGTCTGATGTGATGTTCTAATAGATAGATGTAATGAGCAGCAATAAGCTACCATAGAAAAAACTAATCTCAAATATGTATCTGGTTGAAAGAGTGCTCAGAAGTATAAGTGGATTACAGTGAAAATAAAAGTGTAAAGAGTATGTTTATACCATGTTCATCTCTGATTATGCTACCACTAGCATTTTCATTATTAAACTAAGTAATTGAACAGAGTGTGTGGCCAGTATACTTAGAGCTACTGTTGGAAAGAATCTGAAGCATAATTATCTGGGCAAGATCTCAGAGCAGTCTCAAGATAGAAATGAGCTGGAAGTCAGGTTTCTATTCAGTAAGAGAAGTGGAAAATTCTACATTTAAACAAAAACAATCCAGCAACCACATACAAACCTGCCAGCTGCTAATTGGCAAGGACAAAAAGCTACAGGTACCACTTCCAGGAAGGACAAACCTTGAAGCTAATAAAACTGAGTTAAGGAGTCCCAGACTATGAGCATGCAGAAACTTCAGAGTTTTACAAACCCATGGGAGAATGTGCAAGGGAAGGAGGAACAAAGGAGGAGTAAGGTATAAAGGGATCTAAAAAAGCGCTACATCTGCATAAAATGGGGCTGATCATCACAGTCTGAGATTTATCTTTCTCCATTTTTCTCACTATTTTTTTTCTTAACTTTGTCTCTTTGTGCATTTGCATTTTCTCTCTCATGTGCACATGTGCTGCAAGCCCTGTGTGTCAGCTATTGGCAAACCTACGTGTATGATAGTGAAACTGATGTCAGGCTGGGGATATAGGCCCACAGGCTGTAGTGCCAGCTACTGGAGAAAGTGGGACTGACCTGTGGAAATCTTACCCTATAGCCGGTAAGGATATAGAGCAGGTATGTGTTTATTGGTGACACGTGTACACCCTGGTGCAAGGGGGATCGCTCTACCTAACTTGCACAATGTCAGGAGAAATCGTGCTATAGATATAGGTCGAACTAATACATAATCAATAGTTGACAGGAATTTGGATACATATTCATTACATTCCCGAGAGCCCATTAGCATGCAGTCCCTCCCCACCTTGCGCGTGCGTAGTAGGTCGTGATGATGAAGGCTCGTAGTCTTCCTCGCTGCAAACTTCTGACCCTGAAGGGGAGGCATCCCCCAAACTGGTTTCAACTTGCACTGTAAACATCTAATCGCTTCCCTGCCAAATGTTTTCAAGCTGCTCTCCAATCCTTATCTTTATGGCATTCATCCTCCTTGTTATTCCTGACCTAGTGTCTGTGAAAGTGCTTGGAATCTCTTGTTTTCTAACACTCTCTACATAAACTCTCTCTATGTGCCCCCTATTTCTACTTTGTGAAGCTACTTTCCCTTTTCTTCTTGTGAGACCCTTCTTTCTGTAACTACAGGGTCTTGTTCTCACTCTTCAGGACCATAGCATCAGCTATGAGAGTAAGTTGGTGTCTTCCCAAAACAACTACTGAGGGTTGGACCAGCCTGAGTAAAGTGAGTGAAAGCTCTAGCAGTTAGAGTGGAGAAAGCAGTAGCCACATCCCCCCAGCCTGAGCAGAGACCCCAGGTCTTTTGGGTGCACAAAATGGTATGTTATTTCCGTGTTGTATGTGTGCACTGTGTGCATTGGGGAAAGGAGGTTGACTAGGTGATCTTTGGAAAATCCTTTCTACCTGCATTTCTTGGCTATGTATCATTGAAATGACAAGAAACAGAAAAAGCAAGAAAGTCTTTTACTGACACTTACCTGCAACTAGTTGTAAATTTTTAAGGAATCTATGTTCTGTAAACTGTGAGTTTAATGATACACGAAGCTGAAAGTTCACTTTTCAAAGAACCTGTTGTCTCCCGTCAGGAGAAGAGAAACATCAAATGTGAAAATCCCATTAGTCTGACCTTACTACTACACAAGATTTTAGAACAAATTCTGAAGGGACACTGAATGAAGGATATAGAGATTGGGAGGAATATAGGTTAAAATGTAACAAAGTTCTACTGCAGCTAGATTGTGTCAAACAAATGTAAATGGCTTTAAATTCATTGAACTTAATATATTTTCAGTCTACTTGTAAAAACATTTGATGTGGTGATCAATAAGGGCATATAATTTAGCATGAAATAGAAGCACCAAAAATGTAAGTTTTTTACTGCTTGTCCTCCATTCTGTCAATTATATTGGCGTGGGAATTGTCAGTTTTTTAATGCTGCTATTATAAAAACATAAGACAAATGCTGTTACTCTAGTTGTACCAATTGTGATGAGAATAGAAAATTTTCTTGGGTTCTGAAAATGGCTGTGAAGGTCAAAAAGATCTTTTCAGAAATGTTGGCATGCTAACTATATTGCTACAGATAAACAGTAAAATAAAGATTTGTATGTTCCAGTCCTGTTCCAAACAATTTAGAGTTACGTATCTAATAAAATGTCTAATAAAGGGGGTGTGTGGGAAATGACTGTTCTTGAAGGGGGAGAAGAGGTGAAAAGTACAGGATGCAAGTAGTGTTTCTGTATTAAAAAGGCATGACAAAGAAAATGTATAAACTATGCTATTAGAAATAATAAATTAAGATGCTGGATAGTTTCCCTAAATGCAGAAGAAGTTCTAGAAGTTCTTATTTTTTCTGCATTTAGGGAAACTAACCAGCTGAACCGACTGGCATGAATTACCTACTGACTTTCATATCCTGAGAAACCTCAAAAATATTCTGGAGAGATGTTAGAGGCTCTCTTAACAAGAAAATAAATTTATATTTCTAGATAAAAGACTAACTGATGGAGAAAATAATATATCGTGTATAAGAGGATAAAGTACAATAAACTCAGCTTTGGTGTATGAGTCAAAGAGGCAGAGAAACTATAGCATAACTGGGATACTGATAAATGAGAAAATTTTCTAGGTTAGAACACAGGACTGGGGAAAAGAAGCAAACCTACTGCTGCAGATTAACTCTTCTCAAATTAAAAAGAGTATGAGAAGAAATATTTAGGACTGTAGAGTCAAGAAAGACTTCATTAGAAATATTGTATATAAAAAGTTACATTTTTCCAGAGTCTGTAGGTAGAATGAAATAGATATCATACCTATTAGTCAGGGATGTCCAGTGATCATAGTTCTGAACATTTTGTCTAGACTATAATGGAATGTGATTTGTAGTTCAACTTCACTTTCTCTTTTGTAAGAAAATTCTCTCACAAAAGCCAATCAAGTGTTAAGCACTAGCGTATTGTCAAGTAGAATATAAATCCTTTAATTAGCACTTCAAATATCATAAACAAGCTGTACCACATTTCCAAGAGTAAGGCAAATATAAACTTGCTGGATTTACAAATTCAGAATCAGGCTCGTGTACTGATTTATTAAATTAAACCATGTATCTTGTATGAGGTACATACAAGTTGTAAGCAAGTTGTGACACATTCCTCAAACTGAGATTAGAGAAAAGAAAAACTGAAGAGAAAATGAAGGCAGGAATTTAATCATGCTTCACCATTCATCTCATTTCTACATTTCTGGATATGAAGATGCTAGAAGCAAGCCTTAACAAGCTACATGAGCACTACTGCTGATCCTATCTTATGACTTTCTTTGATTAATCTTGCCTTTTGCAATAGTAACTGAATTTGACACATTTGGACTCTGAAATCTACTACGATGTTAGAATAATATTATCAGTTTGTTGCCTTCTCAGTGTGTTTTCACCGATCACATGAAATCTTGGGTTTGATAAAACAGTGGGAGGTAAATGAATAGTTTGTTAAATGCAGAATGAATTTATCATTTTTTTCCCCATGTCAAGACTGAAGTATTTCAGAACACATTTTAAAGCTAATCTATGTTGAGTCTCTCAAAAACAAAACTAGTTGTTTCCTATGCAGGGAATGAGCCTTTATGTTCCCCAGAAGCTCAGTAACTCTTCACACTGCGCTCCTATGCGTGCTGGCCCTGCTGTGGTTCTCAGAGCTACTTTACTGCTTGGATACCATGCTGAGCTGCTATTTCAAACCCTTCTTTGATTCTGAAGCTCTGTATGCATTTCTGCTGTTTGTAACCCTTAGCTAGATCTCCTTTCAAGTTTTCTTTTCTGCAGTCCTTTCCATCAATTACATGAGCTTCAATTCTTCATTCCAAAGATATCTCTTTTTCCTTTTTCTGGAATACCTCTACTGCTTTGGCCACCTCATTTACCAATTTGTTAGACTTTGATCTCCCTTAATTCTCATATGTTTTTGAGATCCAGTTAATCTATTTAACATATAAGGGAAATCTCATCATTTTAAAACAAAATATGAAATGGTCAAGCTGAAGCTGTCATCTCTTCCTCTCTTGATCTGTATGCACACTCCTTTCTGTTTATGCAGCTTTACATCAGTTTTGATTTGTGTGTTCTTCTGTGCAGCAAATATCTTTCAAGAAAGAGCATGACTTGCTATAGATTACTTGACAAATAGCAGCTATAAGAACAACACTTAAGAGAGCCAAGTTATCCTGTACAACTCCTGGATGACTGTTTTTACCATAACAGGATATGAGCCATAGCTGACAGAAAGCATCAAGATTCTATTGCTGTTGAAACTGATCTGAATGTGAGGCCAGACTAAATCCATCTGTATTTAATTTTGTATTTAGAAAAAAATCAAATTAATTTAAACTGTGCATGTGTCTTGGAAAGAGAAGACCTGACCTGGTTGAAAAGCATTGCTTCTGTTACTGTTTGCAAACGTTGTCATAAAAAGTGGGGATAGAAAATTACTATCTGACCCTCAGATGGAGGAAAAAAAACAAACAAAGAACAAAAAAAACCCGATCATTATGAAGACTTTAATTCACTTTCAGACTCTCTGATTGGAACATTCGCAATCTACAAGTATGTCGTAGTTGTCATAAAATCTAAATGATGTATGCAGGTCCAAAGTTAATGGCTCCTATTGATTTCCAGGGAAACTACAACAGATACAAAAAGCACAATAACACTATTTGATAGAGCCAATTGTCAGCCATAAAATGCTATTTTTTTCAGCATAGTCAAGACCACTAGCAATGCATTTTCACCAGAGATGAACAAGAGCACTCATGCTGCTCCCTTAAGCTTCTTCTGCAACATATATCACTGACATTGTGTGCCGGCATAAGACAGGAGACGTTACTTTCAGATCAGCCCTTCTAAATTTAAATAGAATTTAAAAATAAATATTTTGTATGATTATTCCGATAGTAGAATGCCTTTTTGCTATTACATCAGATTCAGAAAAAAAATCAAACGTAATAATTTAGTTTTAAAACTGAAATACCCAGGGACTGAGATTAATAAAGAGCAAGTGTTATGCTTGAATATTTTTCACTTCATACTTAATGTATATGATCATTATGGGTGGAAAGTATTGTAAAGCATTGTAATTTTTAAATATACGTATTCATAATTAGCTGTATAAAATGCATCCCCTTATGCCATTAATACTTTAATTTCCAGTGACACAGTAGACCTTTCCAATCATTCATTTTTAATACTCAGCCTAAGTTGATAGATCTATGCAGGTCAGACTGTCACGTGTGCCTAGAATAAAAATTTCTAATCACTTGCTTTTGTGGATTAAGATAAATGGAAACACTAGGCAAGTATTTGTGGTACACCTCTATTAGCCTCTCAAATTCCTCCAGCTTTCCTGCGTTTTAAAATGACATAGGAAAGTATGTAATTTTTAAGAAAAAAAAAATGTGAAGTCCCATCCCTTTTCCTACTTCATTTATTTGAATTTAAAAGCCAAAATTTCACATCCAAGCTGTCACACAAAATCAGATCGATATTTCGCATGTTCCTAATGGAAGTTTTTCCTTTCTATACTGCTCATCTAAATAGAGAATTTTTATCCCCTTTCAAATATGGTAGAGGGGAAAAAAAAAAAAAAAGGATTCCTTGTTGCTTGTGCTCTGACTATAGAACTGTGCAGTCAACGTGACAAATATTGACTGTATTTCTGTAGAAGCTGTATTGAGTTCTCTGTGCTTTCTCTTTTTTCTTGAGTGATATTTATGTTTCTGAGAGAAAAAGCCCAATCACTCTTCAAGATTCTTCTTAAAAATTCCATGTCTCAAAGGAGTTGATAGTTTCAAAGATTTGCAATAGCTCTTCTGTCTCGTACCAACTTACATTTTGGGAATTGAACAATGTGTTGCATATTTTGCCCTGGATTGTTTGACAGCACAGTAAGTTCTAAGGTGTTCATATTTTTTCAGGGGAATGGGAGATATGAAGTGTTGGTTTTAAAAGTGTCTTGGCAGCAAATTTTTCACTAGTGGTGATGACTTCAGTAAAATTTGAAAGGAAGTTCTTATTTTTCAAATGTCATTGCTTCTTTAACAATTACTAGGGCTGCTCTGAAAGTAATGCCTCCTTTTCAATTGTATCAGCCCACAGTGCCAGAGGCAGATGTGTGACAGATTGCAGCAGAAGGGTACTCTGACAAAACAATGTCTGACATGGAAATTTATACGAAACAGAGGTGCGACACTGAATTACTCCATGTGGGATAAAAACAGCACCCACTGGCATTCACTGATGCTTGCTGAAAATTTGTGGAGACCAAACCATGGACAACAGCAGAGGAGGCTGCGGGTGATGCTTTTCAACAGTGGTGATTGCACCTCTGCATTTTTATTTATTTA
Organism: Gallus gallus; assembly: GCF_016699485.2. Lineage (NCBI taxonomy): Eukaryota > Metazoa > Chordata > Aves > Galliformes > Phasianidae > Gallus > Gallus gallus. The sequence continues at coordinate 66,883,161 of NC_052535.1, read as the reverse complement.
TTTATTTTATGAGCACACTATGTACACTCTTGTTCATTTCTATTGAAAATGCATAGTGTAGCTGAGAATTTGCTCCATCAAACAGTATTACTGTACTCTTTTTATCTGCTCAAGTTTCCATGAATATAAAAAGGAGGCATTACTTTTGGAATGACCTACGTACATTCTCACTTTTTCTTTATTATTGTATGTGTCGGAAGCAAGATAAGTTCTAATTTTATGTCTTTATGTGATAAATTTCAGATTTATGAAGACAGGCTAATTGTATTTGCTTGTAATATTCACTGAAGTAACACTAAAGTAAGACTTCAATAGTGGTTCAGTGCTACAGACAGTATTAATGTAATGAGTAAAAAAAATGATATAGAGCCGAGGCAGTTCCAAAATAAGTGTTATTGGAACATTAAAAATGTTCAGAGGAACCTTTCTGTCCCCCAAATCATCTTCACACAGGTATATTTTTGCTCATGGGAAAAGTTCAATTTAGAGTGAGAGGAATACCTACGGGGCTAGAAAGGTCAGCAAATAGAACTTCCCTGGTGTAGCAGCTAAACAGTTTTATGTAACGTTGATAGTCAATTTAACATAATCATGTAATTGCACCTGCAAAAACAGGGAGCGTACCTTGAGTGAGACTAGTTGATAACATGCATGAAATAAATAGTGTCATAGTAGAGAAGAGTTTGCAAGTATAGAAGTAGCAAACATTCACGATTTTAAGCCATAATGATGCAATCTCCTCTCATTTTCATAACCTTTACTCGCTGTAACAGCAGCAGGACCAACACAATGAGAAAATGTTACAAAAAGATTGCTCATCCATCTCCAAAGATCTAGGCTTACAGAAAAACACCCCACAGAAGGGATCTTCAGCAAAAGGTCCTTCCTCAGTGGCAGTCAGCCCTCAAATGAGGTCTAAGAGTTAGAGCCAGGCTCCACCCCTTTCAATCGCACAGGTGAATTGCCTCCTCCTGTGCTCCCAGGGTTGACCAGGTCTCTCCTTCCAGATGCTCAGTTGTTCAGGCCGTGACTCAGCAGTTCTCATACACTTATGTAGAAATAAGAAATACATGTAGCATCATACTGTGCAATGCGTATGTACCAGATGATGGATATAACATTTACAGTAAAATATTCAACAATATTTCCAGGACCGATATAGTTCCTCTAGAGATTAACTGCTTGTTTCTTTAGGTACTGCACTGAGGTATGCCAGCATAATCTGAATACCTGGCAACAGGATTACAAATTGCATGTCTGAGTCTTAATAGCAAACTCATTGCTCTAATGAGAAAAATTACTTTCCTTAATATTAGGGAGAATGGAAGAAGAAACATTCAGACATTCTCTGCCTATAATTAGGCTATTAAAATCACATTCAGCTACATAAATTCTAATGAATTAATTTTTAAAAATTCTGCAGACCAGTTTCTCAGTGATCATATCTGAGAACGCTAAATGATTGACATATCTGGAAATCAAACCATGTATTTAGTAGCCTCAGCTCACAGGTTTCTTGAATCTACATGCAAGATATAAGGGTAGTTTGCATGATATCTGAAGACTGTGCAGTGATCTCATGATCACTGTGCTTCTGTGACAGACAGCAGTTAAGTGCAAGCTTGGGTTATGTTGGAGGACATCTGAGCTGGTGGCACCAGCAGGGGTTAATGTGGATGAGAACAGTGAATCTCCTGTCCTAGCCGAGACTCCTCCTCCCTACCCTCAAACCTATTTGACCTGAAGTGATATCAGATGGTTATCTCCAGGCAGACAGGTGATCTAGGGTCCTTCCTAAAGGCTCTTATGCCAAGTAAAGCAAGAATGGTGGCCTCTGCAGAGAAACATACTGCTGTCAGAGGGAAAGAATGGACAGTGGGTGAGGGATCGTTGATTACTTCAGTCCACTCCTTGACTCAGGCAATTTATGACTGTATTGACATCACCTGGCAGTTAATTTAAGCTGCTATATATGGAATGTGAATTTTCAGCTTGACTACTGATTTTAATTGCAGTTCAGTATCTGAGGATAGCAAAGGTGAGAAACTCACATCTTTTATTAGAAATAAATCTGATTTAAATATTCTTCATTTCTGGCCATAGAATAACATAGCCACAATAGGCAAAAAACAGTATTAGCTTAGAAGATGACAAATTGGATAATTTTTTCAATTTATTGTTCACATCAACCATGAAGGCCACCTCAGGAACAATAAATCAGATTAAATCCTAATGTATGATTTAAACAGGTAATTTACTCCTTTGCTGGTATCCTTAAAACATCCAAATACTGAGTTTAAAACCTTTAAATATGTCAGTGGAGTGTACTTATGTAAATCCTTTAAGCGGAAGGAAAAAAGGATATATTCTGCTTATAATATACTAAGTAGGCAGATGTCCCTAAAGTAGATTTCACTTCAATGCAAGGCTTTGTAAAACCAATTAGAAAGTGTACGCCGTATTGCCTCAACATCCTGTTATCAAGTGCTGTTGAAAATTAATGATCATAAATGAAATATGTAAAGAAGCACTGAAAATAATCTTTCAAAATAAAGTGTTAAAATATATACTGTACAGAATGTCCACTGGGTGTTCAGCAATGCAAGCTCTCAGAGATGTATTTCTGTGTTTGCATAGTGTAGCAATAGATTTCTACACCTTCTGAAGTGCTGAGAAGCATTTCCACTGCAATGTTTTTCTTGTGAACATTAGCACCAACACCAGATGCCTGACCACATTTTAGTAAAAAGTATTCAGATGTACAGTAGACTCTGTTAGCAAAACTGTGGTTGTACATTGATAAATAGAATGGTTTGGAAGCAGACAGCCAACCAGAAATGGGATCAAACAGTCTTTGCAGCTCCCACTGTCTCTACACAGACTGCTGCCAATGTGGCAGCTTCCTTCCTGCTCCTGTTGCAGGTACCTCTGCTGAGGCTGCTGTTGGCAGATGATCTCTGGTGGTGTCTGATCTTGACAAAGGTACGGGATAACAATTTTGCAAGCACTGAACCACAGGATCTGGGAGAATGCTTCAGTTCCACAATTTAGATGTGGACAAAAAGACAAGCCACTGACTTTCCCAGGAGTTGAATGGTTACTAATACATTAGATACGCCTCATCTTAACTGCAAGTCACTGGAACTGATAAAGGAATTATTAAGTGGAATACAAAGATATCCATTATGCTGTTTTGACTAATAATGACAATATTGTTGTATTTTTTGCTTTATTTTGTAACATCTCAAACTCTTATTTTGAGAACAAAAAGGTACATTGGAATATCTAGTCTAATGTATTGAAGTACATGGGCTGTTGAATGTCAAAACTTTTTCCCTCATTGAAACCAATAACCTGTATTTTCAGAAGGGAAAAAATGTGACTATAAAGACTGTTAAAGACAGAAAAATTCATCTCACTTATTTTGATGGTTATCATATTCAATCATAAGAATAGTAATGCTATTCCAGTGTCAGAGTTTTTCATTAAACTCCCAACAGTCTTCAGTGTTGTCTTTAAGCACTAGATTAAAGAACAGATATCTTATCTAGCAAAGCTAAGCAGATAGTACAATCAAGTCAACTTAATGTTAGTATTCTAAATAGATATAACTCACAAACCTAAGTTTTCTATAGCCCTTAAAATATTCTTATGACTTTTTCATTTCATTTCCATTTAAATTCTATTTAATTCATTTCCATTTCCAGCTTTTTGAAATACATATATGCTAGAAATGTTCTCAGTGTTTAGGATCCCTTAGAAAAATCTGAATTGTTCCTTCTTAATTCTGTCATTGCTAGCCCCTAATCCTTGTTAAAGCCACAAACTTTCAGAATGAGAATTCAGTTTTGTAGATAATTCCTCTTAAATGCCAGTGGAAACAACAAAATTCAAAAATTATTTCCCACTTTTGAGAAGTCCTTTGGATATTTATTATTCACTTTGCCTGAATTTTACCAGTCTTATAGTGTGATTTTTAATTAATATTCCATGGAGCAGTAAGCTAAACATACCAAGCAGAAAGAATTTGATATAATCGCCCTGTCCTTTAATGGTTTTTAATAATGTTCTTCTTTATCAACTTCTCAGCTATTTAACCTGGAATAACTATAATTGTAGACAACTTGTATATAATTGACTCAGCCCAATTTAGACGTTGGCAATGGGAACAGAATTTTCAGTCAATTGGGAATTCTCTTTCCTGTCCTCCTCCCTTCCTTCCTGCCCTTTCTTCTCTCTTCGCCAAAACAGAATATTAATTTTTAAAATGAAAATAAATGTTTTGTAACAGTTAATTTTCAAAATCTCAAAAATATCATGCAAAAACTACTATTTTATTAATATTCACTAGAATCATAGAATCATAGAATTGCCTGGGTTGAAAAGGACCACAGTGATCTTCGAGTTTCAATCCCCCTGCTATGTGCAGGGTTGCCAACCGCTAGACCAGGCTGCCCAGAGCCACATCCAGCCTGGCCTTAAATACCTCCAGCGATGGGGCATCCACAGCCTCCTTGGGCAACCTGTTCCAGTGTGTCAGCACCCTCTGGGTGAAAAACTTCCTCCTAATATCTAACCTAAACCTTCCCTGTCTTAGTTTAAAACCATTTCCCCCTTGTCCTATCACTATCCACCCTTGTAAACAGTTGTTCTCCATCCTGTTTATACATTCCTTTCAAACATTGGAAGGTCACAATGAGGTCTCCCTGGAGCCTTCTCTTCTGCAAACTAAACAAGCCCAGTTCCATCAACCTTCCTTCATAGGGAAGGTGCTCCAATAGAACTGGAATAATTTATTTTGATGCTATCATTTTACTTTTGTGCTACATATACCTTTCTGTGTTACAATATGTTAAAAATTTACAATTTAGAACTTCAAACTCTTTCATGCATCCCAACAAAGCATTTCAGTTTTGATGAATCACACTGAATCACAGAATGGCCTGGGTTGGAAGGGACCTCAAGGATCATGGATCTCCAACCCCCCTAAATGATAAGTTGGTAATTAATTCCTCATTTTCACCTGATAAAAGCGTATATTCTCACTTCTTTCAACATACTGAAGTATTCACTGAGCTCATTTTTATCATTATTAATTATTTTATCACATACATTTAATAATGAAAATATGTAACTTGTGGGATTTATTACACCTGTAATATACCTAAACTCGCGGATACTACTAAAAAGTGTACTGCTGATGCCTCATTTCCTCTTCAGTATTTTAAATCTATTTTGTTCTTATTTATATTGCCTTTTTGACTTTCCTCTCCTCGCTTCGCTTTATTGCTTCTGCTTTTTTTCTGTCTCCAAGTTGCTGTTAAACCACTTTATTCCAAAATGTTTTCTATATTTTTTTCTCCTACTTCTTACTTCTTACAGATTTTCATTGGTATTCAGGAAAAGATGCAACAAAACAAGTTGTTTCTATACAAACTGTTCTTTTTATTGCTGACTTGAATGAGAAATGTATATAAAATGTGTTATGAGGTTTTAAGAAGTATAGGCTGAAAATGTCTTAGTGGATCAAATAAAAAGTATTTTTGTGGAAACCAAGCAGAATAAAAGAGAAATAATAAGTTACTTCTGGATAATCACAGTGCAGCCTATGCATATCATTACGCATATGCTGGCACTTCTGCCCACCAATGTGTGGTTACGTCCTGAAATTTCAGTTAACCTCAGTTGGATATTAAAAAAATAAGAAGGTGAAATGTTTTTTGTTTGTTTGTTTTTTTCAAAAAAATTTGTGTTAAACAATTATGAAATGTGGGGTTTTGGTCTCAGGCTGTTATAGATCCTTGTCCTTCAATAGATGGAAAAGGAATTATGCTGTTTTAGCTTGAAATATTGATACACTTAAAAATATTATAAAGATTATATCCACTAATTACAGCAGTGAGCCATCCAAAATTTTGCTAGATGTCTTTTGTAGACTTAATTTGACAACAGACTTTGAAGGGTTCTTGCACCATCTCTAATCTGATCTGTAACGCTTAACTGTATATGATGTCAATGTATAGTTCAAAAATCATTATATATATTATTATCTGTCAAATTAATAAGGATTACATAGATTTTTCCTATTAATATATATATGTAACTATGAATTGTTATAATTATTTTAAGTACGATGCGCTTATTTTTGTGAAGATTCCTCTTGTTGGATGTACATACTCATTTATAGATTCCTTTATTTTAATGTCACTTACTGTGAATCACTGATTCACAGTAATTTTACATGGTTCTCCATGTATATTCAAAAAATATTCATTACATTTCTGACTATTGCAGTCACAATAAAAAAAAAAAAAGGCTTTACTGACATTCAAAAATACCACAATTTTTCTTCAATTAGAAAATACTTCAGTGTAGTTTTCCACCCTTACCTATTCTCCAGCTTCTGTTTAAGATTAGAGTTATTTAGATTCTCTAACTTAGTGGGGGAAGACTTTTGAGACTATCCTTGGAAAAAAGCAGTGAATTAAAAATGAATGCTTAGTGGGGCAGACTGAACTGAATAAATGAGCTACCAGGAAGAAGGTCTTCAAATATTGTTGTTTACTGTGGTCTTCGCTACAGGTCATGATTTCATTTGTCAAAGATTTGTGTGATTTCATTACAATGATTTGTAAGTCTCAGGTATTCCTAGAACTTGTAGAAGGGGACTGTGCTTTCATATAACTTGAGTATATGTATGTGACCTCATGTTTGTACTAGAAATTATTTCCCAGCCCTTATTTCAAAATGTACTAATGTTAATCGTTGTCTACACTTTAAATCTCATACAGTGTGAAAAATACAAATGCAATTTTATAAAATGAAAATTTAATTATCCTAGACTAGGAGACTTAATTCTCCTAGGTAAGACTGTGGCCAGCAAAAGTTAGCAAAGCTACTGATCAGGTTTATATTACATTAGTTGAGGAGGAGGAATGCAGAAAAGCTAAAATCTATGATGTCTGGCATATGCTTTCCCTTATTTATTTCTCTTCTACCATGGTTTGATTACACAGCTGCATGTAGCCAATTCTGTCTTGAAAATCCTTCCTGCTGTCTTCTCACAGAGTAAAGTCTGCTGATGTCTGCAACTAGAATCTAGTCCAGTGACAGAATGCAGGTACCTAATGTTAAGCTACAGCATGCTCCAAGACTCCCTCAACTAAATATTTTCCAGAATTACAAAAAGAAAAGAAAGGCATCTTTCAAATGAGAACAAATCTCTAGGATACCTCTAATTGCCACAGTAAAGGAAATCCTACTTGAAGATTCTAATAGATACCATCATCCAAGCTAATTTACTAATTTACTGTTTAGTGTTGAAATACTACCATTATAAGCAGGTGAAAAAAACGCAAAACTTTTTTATCTAAAAAAATGATTGCTTGATAGAGTCTTCTGTAATGCAGACAACTTTTTCCTAATTCTATGTTGATAATAAAGGTTTCAGGAAGTCACAGAATGCTTTGGCTAACAAAATGTAAATGATGTGCTGATATATTATTAATTCTTGCATCCTACAGTTTCTAGACTAATAGTATTGAGCCTGTAGTATCTTTTATTGTAAGTTATTTACAAGGGAGTCATAGATACTGCCTGCAAATAAATCTCTATGATTGACTTAGAGTTACTAGTCATGATCTGGTGAGTTATTTCTTCATATTTTCCAAACTTTTGCCTAAGAAGCTACGCTGGTATGAAATGACAGAAAAAAATGTTGATAGTATTGTTGACCAAGACAATCAAAATGAAGCCCCAGTTCTGCTTCTTGCTAAGAGAAATCCTCGATACAGCCTTGTCTGAGTGTTCTGATGTGACTCTTCGCAGTCAGGTTCTTGTTTCATGTGTAACTATCCTGGTTTAGGCTGGGGCAGAGTTAAACCTGAAGAGTCTTGTTGATGTATCAGAAGCCCAGCTTGATTTCACTGTGAAATGGTCCTTCTTCTAGAGAAATAATCATTAATTCAAGTACATTCATTAAAAAAAAAAAAAAGTCTAGCTCATTTATTTGTATCTGACGAATTCCCCAGATGTGACTACTATAGCTGAAGTGTATGAAAATCTTTTATCTTAAACCATGCTCTCCTTGTTAATTTAGGAAAGCTATCAGAATTATGCATGTAACCTTAAGGAGGGCCTCAGGTAATAAAATCCTCTTATGCTTCCTATTCCTCTTCCATTCTGTAACAGAACAGAACATACTCTTCCCATTACCCACATTTCAGTAAGTGTATCAAATGGTGAATTTAAATTTTCCCCAGGCACCTAAAACATGGTGATATGCTTGCCTGTATTCTGAGGCAAGGGGGGATTGAAGCCTGTTTTGCCTTAGCTTCTCATCAAAGATCGCTTATTCCCCCTTCCTCCTCCCTATTGCTGGAAGTGTGGTAGATTTAATCACCACACAAGGGGCTCTTAGTCACCCATGTTTCTTATACATGTGATGGCTGACTTGCCTGATGCTTATATGACTTTAATCTCCTGTCTTCTTCTATGTATTTATCTTGGTATGTGCTAGGTTACTCGTTTGATTGCCTAAGGAGTCCACTGATGGCTCAGGAAATGGCAGTGCTTATAAAGTTAGTTAGCTAGATGTGCTACATTTGGAGCAAAACAGCTTTGTGTCAGAAAAAGCTGAGAGAGGTATTCTTGGTTTAGCCCTCATTTTAACTTTTATGTGCAAGAAAGAAAATGCATTTCTATTAAATACTTGTACTTAATTCTGTATGATTTTTCCAAGCTAGGATTATAGATATTATCCTAAATAATCATATGTAGGACTAATTACACGATAGATCATATATCCACTTCTAAGTGAGTGTTTAAAGAACATGTGTTTCCTTAAGGAAGAATACAGAATTGACTGGTAATATGCCCTAAAGCATGGATTATCATTTGTGTATATTTCTGTAAACACTTTCTGAATTAGCGTCACAACTACACTTTTATTAGCAAAATATATATTTTTTTTCCTTAAATAAGCTTTGTCATTGAGAAGCTAGAGCTGTAGGAAAATAACTAGATTAAGGTCATTGCCAGAAAAATGTCTGTTGAAATAAACAACTTTTCTGTTATTTAGATTTTTTAAACCAATTTTCAGTCTTGTTTCATTCTTCATAACAATATTGAAGCAAACAGCAGTTGTTAATCCAAAACTCTGTCAATCATCTACCAAGTGGAACAAAATTCACAGGATATTAAGTTGCAAAACAAAATAATAAAAAAAAAAAACATGGAAAAAACTGACAGATATACCTCTGAAAATCAGTGTTAGAAAAACCTCTCAGAGTGTGAAACAAGCCTAAGCTATAAAATGAGCCTTGAGAAATGCTGAGACAAAGGTTCTTAAGATTTCAGCTATAAGAAGAAGTTACTTGCCCTTAGGCCACTGGCTTGATCATAAATTACCAAAAATATATTTTTCCTAAATTGTATATATATACATATGTATATATAGTTTTATAGATGCTGGCTCTTTATGCTAGTTTGCTAGCGGACTTTTTCCCATTGCTTTTTCCCCAGTTTTTTATAGTCAATAAATTTTGTGATAACCTTTCGTGAATGAAAGGCTAGACGCTTTATGGAAGAGTATTGCTGCAAGCATAAAATGAAAAGCAAGTAAATATTTTGGGCATGATCGGGTAGCAAATACTTAGAAATTCAGCCCTATGAACTAGACATCAGTGAATTGTCATGCAGAAGGTAGAGCATATATTGGGTTCATTTTCAGAGAAAAGTTTGAAATTGTACATATTGGACATTACTACAGTCATTTGGAAAGAGAGAGCTGTCATTTATTTAGTCACTCATTTATTTCGTAAAATAGTTGTGGTGCAAAAGAAAATAATAGAGAATTGACAGTGATGTTAATTAAACATTTGTGGTATAAACATCTTTTCCCCTCAGACCACACTTCCCCTGTGTGCCCCATCCTGGTCCATCAGGCCTGCCTGATTCCTCTGAAGCCTTGAGATCTGTAGGCACTCTTTGATTCCTGTATCTGCCTTCCCACATACTGCAGTGCTGGAAATTCTCCTCAAATACAGTTGCTCCTAAATTGGAGTCTCCATGGCAACCTCCACAGAGTTGTACATTTGAGCCAGATGCAAGGGGAAGACAGATGTGCCATATGAACAGAGAGAATTTCTCTTTCTGTTTGCCACCCTGAGATGGACAGACAGATAGAATGTAAATAATAGTGATAAAGTCTAGTAGACCTGATTAAAAGTGGGTGATGACACAAAGCTGATTTAAAATAGTTTACAAGCAATTTTATAAAGCACTTGCATTCATCCTTGTCATTGTTTTAGTGTTTAAAAGCAGTAATGTACAGCAATGATATGAAGTAGAGAAAGTAAGATGATGGGAACATCAGCTCTATGTCTGTCTACTGCCAGCTAAATTCAATCTGTCTGTCAATCTCATAATGTTGGAGATAATCAGAAATCTTATGTCTGATGATACAGAGTAGATTTTGAAGACTGACGTGTTGCCTTTCCTAGCGTAACTGTGAGGAAACCAGTGTGAAAGCTCAGAACAGTGACTGGGTTTGAAGCTGAGAAGTAATTAAACAGGAATAAGATGAGAGAAACTACAGAGACAAGCTTATTCACCATTCATATTTGGAAGGACAATATTAATCCCATCATTATTCAAAATAAGTAAATTAATTGCCAAGCCCCTATCATTAGAAGAAAATACTTGACTTTCCTGTGAAACTTCCCTTTTCTCATACTACAGTGCAGAAGAGTATTTATTTTTCTGAACTTAGGCAGACATTTGTATTACAATCATTGATTATTTACTTCTCAAAAATTTTTGTCAGTTCTTTGACCATGACAGTGTATGTCCATATTAATGGAAATAGCATTCAACTTGAAATCAATGGGGTCATATAAAAATCTAAAATTTCTTGCAGTCTCTTTCTAGGACAAGTTACAGCGAGTTTATGAAAGATTTTTGTTTTTCCTCTTCAGTAATGACTGGTTAAAAGAAAAATATCTGTTTACATATGTGGTATATTTGATTTCAGATGCTATATTATACCTATCTTCATTTAAAATATATACATATATATTTTCAACACAGATATCAAATCCCCAGAGTGCTTCTGCTGGGCGGCAATGGTGTTTGGGATGACTACACAGATATCCATCCAATCTGTTGTTTCACTACTCACAAGATTCGGGTTGCAATGCTGATATGAACAGCTTCATGGTCATCTGTTAAAATACGATTCTTCCCCATGTAAAGGAAATAGTTAAAAAAAAAAAATTATTCAGAACAAGCAAATCTTCCTTCTTTGGTTTATCCTATTTCCTCTCTATTCTCAGAAGCAGTCTCAACATCTTTGTACACATTCTTGTCACATAACATGTGAATTTAATTTTTTCTGTGTTTTTTCAAGAAAAGAAAAGAAAAATTCTCTGTCTGCAGCTGAGCCAAAACCCTGGGACTGAATACGTTCAGTCTCAGAACCATATGGCTGTTTTGAGGTTTAGTTGGCTGACTCGACTCATGGCTACTTTCCTATTACACCCGTAAGATAGGTATCTTTTCAGTTTCTACTGAAAGCTTTATTTCACCTCACGTGCACCTGTTGTGTATCATTATTTTGCTCAAATTTGAAAAAAAAAAAAGTGAATTACGGAATATGCATGATGAAGATGTACAACTTCTGTCTACAGACTGTCATGAGTTACCAAATTCCACAATTTAATTTATGTCAAGTGGAAATTTGGCCAGGTATAATGGCTTGCACTGGACTTGCTACTCTCGCAAATGCACTTATGCATGTAATTCTGAGAGAGATAATTTGGATTGCAAGTATCTGGGCATAAAGGCTGTCCTTTTATGTCAAATTCCAGCTTAAAATCATAACCACAGGTACTGTTAATGTACTTTATTTTTAGAGTGACTTCAGTAAGATATAGGCAAATCTGCCTATGGATCTCTGTACTTGCTAAAAACCTGATGCAAGCTCATCAGAAATTCTGACATTTCAGTTTGCTTTCTTTTCAAATCCATTTAATGTAGAAATGAATCAGACATACTGGAGGAAGTAAAGAACAGCAGGGCTTAGCACAGTCAATTTTACATTAGAAAGTATTTATCAGGTTGCTCTTGGTACTTTTAAGAAAGAAATGATTACCAAGTCTAAGTGCTTGACTGAGAATGAATTTTGTCAATAGCATCAGTCAAAAATTAGGAAAATTTTGAAAATATTTCTCTTAGCTTTTGTACTAGTTAAACACTTCCAGATATTGTATTTTTTCCACTTCAGAACCTATTTTTAAGAAATGAATATAGGAAAGATAAAATAATTAAAAAGGAAATATTTCACTTCACTTGCAAAATACACTTTGGACAGACCCAGGAGGGTGATTGTCACTTTTTTCTCCCTCTCTTTTGAAAAGAATAGAAAGTTGAAGAGATGCTACAAAATCAGTCTTTTCCTGTTATCTAGAACTCATTTTTTACTCCAAGTTTTTCAGTTTGGCACCTAACTTGAAAGAATCCTCTTACCCCATGTTTCCTTTGGTAGTGTTTTAGAAGTAAAAGACTGCAGAGTAACTGTAGGCACTTCTCCACCTCCTAAATAGCACTGTAATCCTTTATGGCACTGTTCTGGAAGGAAATTCTCAACCAAGATAGACTCTGACATTTGAGGCCCCCAGCAACAAACCACAGAACTAGAGGAGAAGGGAGAGGTACCAGGGATATTCCACAGCAGCACGTTGCCTGTAGAGTATGTCAGTGGTTTGCTCTTCCAGGTGGAACTTGTGGGAACTGAACCCCATGCAGAGAGATAGGACCCAGCACAGCATAACACATTGCAGTGCTCCATAATTTCCCATACAGTAGATATTGATGCTATAGGCATACTTTTTACTGTGAATACGTAAGGTGGTAATCCAGAAGAGAGGAGGGAACCTGTCATATGTAAATTGCTTCAATGACATTCATTAAGATACCAAACAGCTATAATTTTTATTTTTATTTCCAAGGTATAATTGTTAATGTGCCAGCCTGTGAATGTGTTCACAGATGTGCCATTCTGTGAACGCAGAATTTATGTCATGTTGGTGAAATCATAGGTAAGTATCTAATATTGATATAAGAAAAGTTAGTCTTGCCGAAGGTAGAACTGGATTGAGGGCATCAGGCCACCATTTTGTCTTTGGCAGTCTCCCACTACTGAGTTTTAACACATTAAAAATTCCTTGCCTTGGATGAGGCATGTTAGAACATTGTGCAGACTTTCTTTCCAAAAGCTACAGCTTGTAACTTCCTAAGTAGCAGTCTTCAAAATGTCTCAAGTGAAACATTCTTACTGAAAGCGATTTAATTTTATCTAACAAAAACCAGAAACAATTTATCATGCCCCTCTCTGGCTGCCTGCATATAAATCAGACTTGAGACTGAGACACAGAGAGCAATTTTGCCCATAGCTAGTCCTAGAATTCTGCTTACTTGTATCTCTGCAGTCACATTTTTACCTTCAAGATGCTTTTCCAGTGGCAGGAAGGAAGTGCAGATCCTCAGTGAACAATTTTTATTATCCTTAAAAATTTCTGTTTTCTGTCCCTGCATCTTTTTTGAGATATAATTTTACCACCTTACCTTACAACTGTCTGTGTATTTTTCATTTTATATCTAAGTTAATTTAGACAATGGTAATTTCTGTCAGAAAAAACAGTTTGTATGGTAAGACCCATGTTCCATTTCTGAATTGGATTCAGTCTTTCTATCTTGTTTTATTTGCAATTGTAATTTATCTCCAGAGTACCTTGCTTTCACTTATCACTCTATACTAAATACCACTTTGTTAAAGTAAAACAGATACACTAGAAACTTTTAAAAAACATACTACCATAGATACAGTAGATATTAAAATCTATATTCTCTTTCTATCTATATCTTTATCTATATATTTGTCTAATATTCTGCAATTGCTAGCATAGCCGTGGAACCTACTATAAAGGACTTGGCTTCATATTTTCATGTTCATATATTTATCATTATCTGGGAAATTTTAGTACATCAGGGAAAGATGCATCATACAAAGTTCACTAAATAGCTGAAGAAGATATTCAAGAAGAAGAACACAATTTCAGAAATAAATGAAACACTTAATGTTTATCAAAGAAATACTCTGTAAATCTATTTTACCTGATCCTAACAGGGTTAAACCCAGGCATGAACCATGAAATGTCACACTTCTGTGAAGTTTAAGTGCAATATATGCAATGCTCACTCTTCAAACCAAGAGTAGCTATAGGCTTGACTTTCTCCTGTGGATTATCCAGGATAAACAAAGCACCAGCTGTAAATGGCTTGCACCTGAACTTCTCACCCTGAGTGGGAAAATAATAACAAAAAATAAATGCACAAATACATACTAGAGAAGCAATACAAAGTTTATTGTTACATTGGTGGTTATTTCCTCTAGTTTAATATTTACTATAATGTACTGTAATTACTTTAAATAATATAAAGTTGGATACATCCATAGGATCTGGCACAATCATGAATCCTATATCCCTGTATCAATTCTAAACTAAGTTCCTTTAAGTTTCTAGCTGGTAGAGATATGGCCATCAATTACATAGGAGAATAGCATTTATATTTACCAGGTGATGCTGATGTTCTCCTATTTTCTTGCATCATTTCCTGAATAAAAATGTCTCCAGTATATCATTCTTGAATGTGCTGTAGTACTGAGAAATAGTAAGTTGAAATGTGTTTCTGAAATGATGTTTGGGTTTTCACATAATGATTGCTGAAAGAATCAGAGTGTATTTTGGATGCTGGCCAAAAATGACTTAAATAGCATGAGATACAGTTTGATGGTTACTCTCTTTGTCTGCACGTTGTAGTTATAGCAGCATTAGTATCAAGTGACAGGTGCAAAGTGATTGGTAATTGATATAATTAATTAAATGTCATTCAGCATCAAGGAGTTATTGACATCATATACACATACACATGACACACGCCCCAGCAAATACATGCATAGAAATGCCTTATCCACACAACTGCTGCCCATACAATTGCAAAAGGGCTAATTCTTTTTTTCTTTGGAAAAACAAACTGATAGAAGTGTGTTCTGATATCAAGAAACAAACTGATAACTGGCATAACTGCAGCTGTTCACTTGGTCTAGGAAATGGAAGTGAATGTCATATGTAATGTGAAATTGCTAACACTGCTAGTATCAGAAGTAGCATGAAGGGATGAAATACGTTGAGAAGCTCCTTGTTTACTTACTCATTTGCTTTCGAGGTTTCAGATTGGTGAAACGGCTACTGAGACAGTGTGAAACTAAATCTTTGATTGTTAACAGCAAAGTTTTGCAGTTAAATTACTGAAGAAATATTTAGCAATATGTGCAGAATTTTTTTCTCTGCTTTTGCAAAGAAGATGCTGCTTCTGTATTGGCTCTCTGAATGCATTTAGAAGCCTGTAGGATTACTTGTAGAAGTTTTAAAATTATTTCTGGATGTTTCTATTACTGTTGTGTAGATTCACGAGAAAGTCTAAACAGGAACTTCTTGTATGCATTCAGGGACCAAAACCTTCAGCTTACAGTTTGAAATAAATATCAGTACTGTTTTGACAAATAATTGGCACAGTGTCAAAAGGAGAAAATATAAATCATAAAAATTTTGGAAATATATCTTATAGTCTAAAATAACAAGTGGGTTCTGGTGATCTGAGAACTAATCTAAGCTTTTAATTCCTCTTGTTACACTGCCTAAAGAATTCCAAGTGCAATGTTTTGAAGTATGTCAATTTTCTCAATTTCTGGAAATCCTCCAATAGCACAAATGGGCAACTTGTAATTACTACCTTTTCATCTTGTCCTTCATATATGGGAAGTTCTCATGAACTGTTTAATTATTTTGATGACGAGTTAAAAAATATTACTTCTTAGAAGAAACAGTGCTGGTGTTCAGAACTATTCTCACACTATGCATTTAAAATGTGTTCCACAACTTTTGTATCCATTGCTTTACAAATTCTAGCAGTAGCAGCAAGTTGTATATTTTCAACTACTCTCTAAGTTTATTGCACTGGAAAACAGTACAAATTTTATGAAACCTCTACCACTGTCAATTTCAGTCTGAATACATTTATGAAATATATATGACTGTATTGATTTAATGGGACTTTGAAATAAAGTCCATTTATGCTGAATTCTCAAATTCTAACCATTATGAATGGGTCACCTTTCAGATAATAATAAAAAACAACAATGCCTGCTGAATTATGGAAAGCAGTATGAAAATCATGTGAGGTTTTGAATATTTTCAGTCAAATGTGATATGCAATAAAAGCTCATCTACACACCTGCAAAGCATAGCAGAATGAAATAGATGGAGGGATCACAAATTTATTATATATATATGTATATATATACACACTTTTTATATTAGTATCTTCAATATGCATATTCTCATCAACAGGCCTTCCATTCTGCCTAGCCAGAGAGGGGAAGAGGAGGATGCAGTTGGTGCTGGCTGTATTCACTATAGCTGTAGCCTATGTGACAGGCAGAGTTTGTATGAATACCTGTTGTGTATGTGTGGTCTGTGTGCAAATACACATTCAGCCTCGCTGCTGTTTGTACCTGGCATTGTGGAGCTGCAGCAGATTTACCTCTTTAAATCTGTTGGCACTGTATAATGTTCATCAAAAACATTGCCTGCTTGATCCAAATCCAAAAAATGTTTCACAACAAAAGATATCTGAACATATATAAATTCACAAAATATTTTCCCTTATTAAGTATAATTTGATAATGTAAGCTTAAATCAGGAATTTATCTCAGTATTTATACCATCTAAGTTACTTTATTACAACACATTATTTGTTCTCTGTTTGCAGTAAATTAGAACAAATTTGAAAATTTTAAATACTCCTCTTGATATAGTGGTAGTATATTAAATGAGATACTTCCTTTTGGATGAAATTATGAAATCTATCTAGGAGTTTTGGTGAGTAGGAAATTCATCCATTTTTGCTCTACATCCTATGTTAAGGTTTCTCATAAGCTATGTAAAAAGTCTTTCTTTTCTTTTCTGTTTTCTTTGATAATATGGCATTTTTGTCTAAGCAGATAAGAATGTCAACACTCATAATCATCCATCATTTTTCATTTTTCCAGTGGAGGATCTGACCTATACTAACTCAAACCACTTTTACTGCCAGTTAAGATGTTAGCTAAAAAACAAATGTGATTGCATTAAAGAAAAAAAAAAAAAAACCATGAAAATATTGTAAAACTGTTTAGAGGAACTGAATAATATCTCACATGTAGTCCTGGTATACTCAGCTGTGAGGAAACAGGTGGAGTACTGTACATCCTCTATGGCAGTATGTCTTTTCTTGGGCTTTGATAAGTTCTCCATCCATTCATACTGTCATGCTCAGTAGGCTGTGGATATAGTTACTGGCTAAGCTGGCATTCATAAATTGTGCAGGACCATAGTCTGAACACACTCCAAAGGCATTTCAGAAATTTTTCTTTGAACTCATTCTAGCAAGTTCTTGAGAATTGATTAGTGACTGAAATGTTGCTTTTATTTCCTTTATCCAAAAGAAATATAGTTTATTCTCTTCCATACAACTCCACTATGTGATTTACAATAACGCATGAGGATAATGAGATTGGATTCAGAACTTCTAATTTCTAAACTAAAACAGTACTGTTAATTAATGCACTCTCTTCCTTGATACTTTTTAGTAGATCAGTGTTTCCTTGATGTCTTTGATAAGAAAGAAATTTTTTGCATCTAGAAAAACTTTTTTTTTTTCAAGTTTCATACAAGTACCAATGTTTGAAAGACATTCATAATGATATTAAGGGACAAATTATATTAAGTGTCTCTCCTCAGGGACTTCCACACAGATTTAAAGATTAAAACCTTGAGAGTTTTTAGAACGCTTAACCACTGAGTGTGAAATAAACACAGTGCTTTAAACTGGATAGCAAAGCTGCTAACAACTTATAAATTTGCTTACCAGAAACTTTAAGCAATTAACAATATTGACCAGAAACCATAGGTTTCTGATGATATTTCTAAAATATTTTCCCTCTTTTAAAAAATACCAGGTCAGATAAAAACTTCTCCATCAAAGTACAATCATTTGTGTTAGATTTATAATATTATAATATTTAGGAATTGGTTTGAAAGTTGTCTTGAAATATTTAGTTAGTGCAATATTTCTCCGTATCTATATGAAAAGAGTGAAAAAGAGAGACAAGCAGATAAATTTTACTTTCTAAATAATGACAGAAATATGAAGAAAACTTTCTGAAATCAGTATGATTGTTCTGATCTGACACCTGTGGAAATGAAAGCAGGATGTAATCCTAAAAATTAAAACAACAACAACAACAAAACACACAGCAAAGCAACCTCTTTAGGAGTTATTTACCTCTGGGATAACTAATGCTGTTAAAACCAATTAACAGTCTTGAATGCAGTCTTTTCCTCCATATCACTATGAGTTCTGCTATCTGATGAACTGGTAAACTGCCAGTTTAAACAGAAGTCACTGAGTAAAGCTTCACATGAACAGCTGTGAGGGTGATAGGACTATCATTAAAATATGAAAGCTACAAATAATTTTGTGTTTATTCATAGACTTTTTAAGGGGAAAAACCATTTTTCTAATAGTGAAGTGTACATGAATAGTGTACACTTGAGGGAAATATGGATATGTTTGATACTTTACGTGTATATGGACTTATCTAAGAAAATTCTATGTGGATGTCAAAGATATACATATGTGAATGGGCCCATATCCTCCACTTCTGGTACACCAGTAACTTATGGAGGTCAGATGCTGCAAAAAAAATTACAACTTATGTGAATTTGTTTATGTGTTTTTTTGCTTATGTAAATAATACTAGTAACCAGAAGTACCATAAATAGACAAATACGCTGTTCTCGAATACATATACTTTAGATAGCAAAACACAGTTACAAAACTGATTGAAGTATTACTTAGTTTATTGCACCAGCTAAAATAATAATAATTAAATTAGATTTAAAATATTTTGTACTAAATAATATATGTGTATGCATATATATAGTAAGGAATTAACAACAGAAAAAATTATTTTAATGAAAAACCTGGGACAAATTATGCCACTTTTAATGCTTAAATCAGAGTGGGAAAATCCAGGACAGTATATTATTTTCTTCTAATTGCATTTCATAAACACAAGAGTTGTAACAAAACAACAGATGCTAAGCATTTCTAGAGATGTGAATCTTTGATTTGTTTTTATAGCTGCTCTGACATTTAGGCTTTGGGATTCAAGAGGAGATTCCAAGGCAAATGTTTTCAGCATCTGACTCATTTTTGCCTGAAGGAAATACTAGCTCAAAATAAATAAATAAAAATAAATAAGGAGCACCAGAGGATAATTGTTAGTCACTGTTTCCTCTGGTGATTTTGCTTTTTTAATCATGAAATGTCTAACAGTTACTCTCAGTAAGCATTATTCGCTTTCTCACATGCACACTGCATTGAGCTTGAATTGCCTTTATTTGTGACCATACACAAGGGTTCACAAAGTCCTTATAAATCATCTCACTTGTCTAATATTGCCTTTATGGGTAAATTACTTGTTCACTGGAAGTCAGCAGCATGTAATAGGAAAAAGCCAGCAAAGAAAATAGGGAGGGAAAAAAAAAAAGCCCTAAAAAAACTCACAAGCAAAATGTCATCATGTTCAATTACCCTGCCCAGCAATAAACACAATAAGCACATGATAGTGTCTGCACATGGTGACGAATACAGCATATATTCAGCACTGAACTGTAAAGGCATCTGCACCCAAGGGAAACAGATCAGCTTATAGACTAAATTCACTACTAGATTTTTGGAAGAGACCATAGATCCTATGGTGAGTACAAGGGCACCAAAATGAGGATTATTGTGAGCCCTTATTTGGTTACCTTTCAGGCTATGCTTTGAATTTGAGTAATTGGCAGTGCTGGAACTTCATCTGCTCTTTTATTTATAGATTCCACTGAAGTATTCAAGGATTCAAGTTCTTTGTCCCCTATAACATCCTTGTCTCCAAATTGAAAAGATATGGATTTGATGGGCAGACTGTTCGATGGGTGAGGAGCTGCTTATGAGATTGTATCCACAGATTGGTGGTCAATGGCTCAATATCTGGATGGAAATCAGTGACGAGTGGCTCGCTTGAAGATGCAGTCAAGCTGTGTGGTACAATCAGAAAGCCTGAGGGATGGGATGCCATCCAGAGAGACATAGACAGACACAGGCAGTGGGCCCAGGTGAACCTCATGAGGTTCAGCTAAGCCAGGTGCAAGGTCTTGCACCTGGGTCACAGCAAATTCTTGCTATCAGTACAAGCTTGGAAACAAAAGGATTAAGCATAAGAAGGTGAGGCACTGGAACAGGTTAGGTTAGATTTTTGTCATGGTTTTATGATTTTTGATTACTGGTATTCCAGTAGAACTACATTCACCAGAAGACTGTTTGCTGTGCTATTATCATTTCTGCTTAGGGGGAATAAGGCCTTGGTAGGTCATCTGACACTCTTCTTTTCAATCATCAGGCTCTCCTCCCTGCAGCAGGCTATATCTACACTGTAGTAAACAAAGAAATTTTGTTTGTTATTGAGAACGATGTCATAAGCAGTACTATGGAATGGTATGTGCTGGATCTCTTTGTCTTTCTAGATTTTCAGATATTTGGAACCTTTGTTCGAAGCTAATTGAGACAGAAGAGTATTTTAGAAATAAACAGAGGAAATTGGCTTTCTTTAAGTTTGACTGTTTTCTTCTGCCTTTTAACATGATTTGTAAAGAAAATTCATTGACTATAAAATGTGGAAGAATGTTTTTTATCATAAGTATATAAAGGACAAATAAAGTTCTTTACCTGACAAAAATACTGTTTAAGTTACAGAATTCTAGATAGTTGTGGGCACAAACTCTTTGAACTCTCTCTAAAGAGCTGTGTTTCAATAGAGAAATATATATCTAATTTTTTCTTGCTATCATTTAATATCAAACTTATAAACTAGTAATAATAACACTGGTATAATAACAATGGAAAGTGTTTGCAAAACAGGTTTGGGTTCTGATAGTCCGAAGTTGTACAAGATCTACTGTTTAAAAAATAACAAGAGACTTCAGAGTACTACTATTTATCTAAAAACAAAGTCCCCACAAATAACAACAATAACAACCTAAAAATGCTAATAATATGCACATACATCCCATTTACTGTTCTAGAACTCTCAACTGTGAAATTACATGTTTATGCAAATTTGAAGTGTTACTATATTAACTACATTAAAAATATGTCCAGACAGATAAAGGTGTAAAATTAATGATTAATTAATTAATGATTAATTAATTAAGTACCATTAACTCTGTACTTCTAATGTTTTTCAAACCTTATGGTAGCTTTTTATACTTTCAGCTACTTGCTGTGTTGAACTATAAACATAAAATTTCAGCTGAAAATCAATAACCACTTCTAATTTGTATGAAAAAAATGCATTTTTACTATAAATCTGATTTGTGATTTTGGAAACTGCTCATGCTAAGATGAAAGAAAGGACAACCTGTTGTCATTAAGGGACATGAATGATATGAAAAGCAATATTAGAATATTGTTTTAGTATTGCCACATGGCTTTAAAAAACACATGAATTAGTACTTCCAAGCCTTTAGTAAGAAGTTACAGTAAATAACATTACAATCTGTTTTCAACCTCCTTGGAAATGTAGAGTAAAAATGTTTGTTAACATAAAATAATTATCTTTTTTTTTTATTTAGACATTATTTTTCTCTCCGTCTTGCATGATACTACTAGAAGGCTAAGCTATGACTTCTTGATATTTTTTTAATGACTTAATGTAGGACATCCATTATTAAGAATCATAAATGTTGGTTTAGATGGTTGTTCTTTTTCAATATTATACTCTATTGTTTGAGTCCAAGGTAACATGGTGGCTGTCAAGTTAGGATACTAACTCATTATTCTTGCAAAGAACATTTCTGAGACAACTGATGTCATATCATGCCAAGTTATCCTAAGACTCATTGTTGGTGTCTGGACGAATCAAGAATAAAAATCACAATGCAAGACTTCTGTGAAATCAAATGATCTCTTTCTGTTTCCATCTTTTTCCCAGCTCTGCTCTGGACATCTCATTCCTATGGATGGTTGAGAACTGAAGAGCACAGATTTCAGGTCTATTCTTTCCACCTCCAGTGTAGTAGAAATTAACAGCAATAATAAAAGAAATGGCAACAATAACAGTAGCACATAGCAGTTTATATTATTATCTTTTCTTGGTCTTCTCCCTGTCTCCCAAGGCACAATTCCTCCAGCATCATCTAAACTAAGTCACTCAACACGGATTCTAGAGACCTTGATTTCATCTTCAATTCCAATATATGCATTTGGGATCTGATACTGAATTAGCACACACAGTTCTTCCCCCTTAAATATAGCTTTTTTTTTTTTTTTTTTTTTTTTTTGCTCATTATGGGTTACAGTACAATGGGATATCTTCTGAGTTGTATTTAGTAATAAATAGATATGTATCACCTTTTACCTTTCAAGTCACCATGGCTCAACAGCTGTACAATGTCTCTTGAAACTGTCTTGAGTTTTTAGAATTATTTTCATTATTTTCAATTCTTTTCATGGCACTTGGCTTCCACAGACATAGAAAAAGATGAGGTACTCAGTGAGCGCTTTGCCTCAGTCTTCACAAGTGGTCAGGCTTCCTGTGTCTACCAGGACCATGAGCCTCTAGGTGATGGTGTGCAGAGTGGTTTCTGTCCCACTGTAGCAGTGGAAGAAGTCCGAGTCCTCTTCATGAAATTGAACGTGTGTAAGTCCATGGGGCTGGATGACATCCATCCTAGGGTTCTGAAGGAGATGGCTGATGTGGTTGCCGAGTCACTCTCCATTGTATTTGAAAAATCATGTCTGTCTGATGAAGTCTGCAGTGACAGGAAAAAGGGAAACATTACTCCCATTTTTAAGAAAGGGAGAAAGGAAGACTTGGGGAACTACAGGATGGTGAGCCTCACTTCTGTGCCTGGGAAGATCACGGAGCAGATCCTCCTAGAAGCTATGTTAAGGCATATATGAGATAAAGAGGTGATTCGAGACAGCCAGCATGGCTTCACCAAGGGCAGATCGTGCCTGACCAATCTGGTGGCCTTCTATGATGGAGTTTACATCTTTGGTGGACGAGGGAAGGGTGGTGGATGTCATCTACCTAGATTTCTGCAAGGCCTTTGACGTGGTCCCCCACCACATCCTTCTCTCTAAATTGGAGAGATGTGGATTTGAAGGATGGGCTCTTCAGTGGATTAGCAACTGGCTGGTTGGACACAGCCAAAGGGTTGTGGTCAATGGGTCTGTGTCAGGGTGGAGGCCGGTCACAAGCAGTGTCCCTCAGGGGTCAGTCTTGGGACCGGTGTTCTTTAACATCTTCATGAATGACAGAGACTATGGCATAGAGTGCACCCTCAGCAAGTTTGTGGATGACACCAAGCTGAGTGGTGCAGTCAATACGTTGGAAGGAAGGGAAGCTATCCAGAGGGACTTGGACAGGCTGGAGAAGTGGGCCCACGAGAACCTAATGAGGTTCAGTAAGGCCAAGTGCAATCCCAGGTATTTATACAAACTGGGGGCCGCTCTCAAGGAGATCTTCCCTGCGGAGAAGGACCTGGGGGTTCTGGTAGATGAGAAGCTGGGCATGAGCCAGCAGTGTGTGCTTGCAGCTTGGAAGGCGAACTGTGTTCTGGGCTGCATTAAAAAAGGGGTGGCCAGCAGGGAGAGGGAGGTGACTGTGCCCCTCTGTTCAGCTCCTGTGAGGTCCCATCTAGAGTACTGCATCCAGGCCTTGGGACCCCAGTACAGGAATGACATGGAGCTCTTGGAGCGGATCCAGAGGAGGGCCACTAAGATGATCAGAGGGTCTCCTATGAGGAAAAGTTGAGGGAACTGGGCTTGTTTAGCTTGGAAAAGAGAAGGCTGTGGGGAGACCTCATTGTGGCCTTCCAGTACTTGAAGGGAGCAGATAAAGAGGGGGGGGAACAGCTGTTTATGAGAGTGGATAGTGATAGGACAAGGGGGAATGGTTTTAAACTGAGATGGGGGAGGTTTAGGTTGGATATTAGGAAGAAGTTTTTCACACAGAGGGTACTGACACACTGGAACAGGTTGCCCAAGGAGGCTGTGGATGCCCCATCCCTGGAGGCATTCAAGGCCAGGCTGGATGTGGCTCTGGGCAGCCTGATCTAGTGGTTGGCAACCCTGTACATAGCAGGGGGGTTGAAACTCAGTGATCACTGTGGTCCTTTTCAACACAGGGCATTCTATGATTTTATGATTCTATGATTCTATAATATTGGTGGCATCTTATCTTCAGCAACCTAATCTAAACCTCGTCTTTCTTTTTAGTGATGTTTCTAAGTTTGTCTGGAATCTTTCTAAGTTATTTCTTTTTCCTCTTTTCTAGTCACCACTCATTAACATAAAGGCTTTCAGAAGTTATTTTCATGCCAATGTTGAGTCTTACAATCTTCCTTTAAGTCCACTTTACATAGCAGATAGCTTTATGAGCAGTTTCACTTCTTGTAGCTTTTTTGAAGACAAATGCCAATGCTCTATTTCTTTCTTCACACCTTTGAAAATGGGTCTCAGGATTTTTCTCTGTACTTTCAAACTTGTAGACTAGTTCAAAAAAAAGAGGGTTAATTTAGAAATTTTCTTGTTTCTAATAAAATCTTTCCTATCTAAAGTGTGTGTGAAGTCAAACTCATTTTCCTGAACTTAACAGCATGGGAAAGTTTGGTACTTGTATATCAACACTCCTTTAAGCAAACAGCTCCCAGAAAATCACAGCACGTCCCAAATTAACCCAAATTTAAGCATCCAAAAATTCCAAATGTTTTTAGTTCTTCCTCCAAGGCTCCCTACTAGTAAAGGTAAGTAAATGAGACGTTTATGAGTTAAGTTTCTGGATACCTAATTCATATTTTCCAGACATTATCAAAACTTCATATTTTGAACCAGGAGGATTCTTTTCTCATCTAGTCTTCACTTGCACTGATTTAGGAAATACTGCTGTTCACTTCTTGCAATGCTTGTGGCATGCAATCACATAACCTATAATCTGATTTCCAATCTATCATCAATTGGCTAGAGATTTATGGAATATTAAATTTAAAAGACATTCCCAGGAAGGGGAATCAAGCCAAAATAATCATTGGTATTTTTATATATACTATATTATTTACAATCTGGATACAGGGATTAAAACAAAACTTTTCCTAATTTCCTTCTGTTTCTTTCATTACACACTGGATATTGTTAATGCTCTTCATCAAAAATATGATTTTTACATCTTGAGTCAAAACAACATGACTTCAAGAAATGGCAATTCTTCCTGGAGGTGATTCAAGGAACATTTAGATGTTATACTAAGGGACATGGTTTAGTGGGGAAATTCTGGTGGTAGGTGGACGGTTGGACTAGATGATATTCGAGGTCTTTTCCAACCTTGGTGATGCTATGAAAATGAAATCTTGGTTTCCAGTTATTTTGCTGAAGCTACCCAGGATTTACATACCTGCATATGTGTCTGGGATAACTCTGTCACACTCCTATACTTGCAGAAAATAAATTGTTTAGGCATTACTTATTTTCATGTGTGAACAAATAAGTACAAGAAGGGCTAGAGGGAAGCATAATATTTAATTATGATTTTAGTGTCTGTACATACAAAATAACGAGCATAATTCATTTACTAAACATTGGAATTATTTTTATGCAGTTTAATTTTTTTTTTTTATTCCTTGTTAGTATCCACATGACAATCAGTCAAGAAAGTGAAGGAATTGTAGATCTGCTATGAGTTAGAACATTTTGTACCATGATTGTATGGGTATTGCAGTAGATAGGCAAATTGATTATAACAAGACATCAATTTAAAGCACTGACATACACATTTTCAAGCATATTTATGGGAACTTAGCTCACTCCTATGTGTATTTATAGCAATATTCATGCACACTATTTGAAAATGTTATGGTCTAGTGCCCAGGGTAATTATACTCTATTACCATGAAAAGAGAATGAATCACATAAAAGTTTAAAATATTGTCTCACAACTGGTAACAAGCAAAGCATTGTTACCAGAGGATCAACAATGTTAAGTACAATATATTAGTTTTACAGAAAGACTTTTAAATTCAGTACTCTCTAATTGCTACACCAAACAGGGTGAAATGTATAGTTCATTTAGTGACCCATAAGTAAATAACGGATGCTTTAGGATAAGAAATGGAATGCAATACACATATTAAACCCTTTATTTTCATGAGGAATTTAAACATCACAAAAATAGATATTTCTGTTATTATGGTGTAGTTATTCTCTAAATTTTAGAGCACTTGGGGAAATCATGGTATAAGGGAACTCAGCAAGAATACAAAATAGATTACTGTAGTTTATTTGTTGTTTTGTTTGTTTGATATGGTTGTTTGATGATCTATCTACAAACTGTATCAATCTGAAAATTTTGTTTACTATCCCTTCTATTACTCTGAACACAACATATCTAAGATAAAAAAGTTCAGTTATCACATGTTAATCTGTTGACACATACACAGGTATAATAATGTAGAGAAATGCAAAAATTCTTGAAAAGTTCAGTGCATTGATAATTCAGATATATAAAATAATAAATGTCAGAATTGGAAAGTTTTCTCACTACTTCAGTTTTACCCCCATCTGACATAAACCCAGCCTTTCCAGGTCTGTATTTATCTGCATGTCTTTCCTTATATGTGGGTGTTAATGAATTCAAAGGCTAATATTATTGCTACTTTTATCTACTCACCTTCTCCAGCAGGACAAATAGAAGAACAAGCAGAAAATTGTATACATTTTTCTACTTCACACTTGTTAACATGCTAATGATGTGAAGCTGTCAGAGCTACCAGCAACTCAACTTGCTAATGAATTCCTGTACCACCTGAGGTTGGATGAAAGGGATAAGTAGACAAGCTGAAACTCCAGTTTCCAAGGAGACAACACTGGAAACATGTAAGAAATATGTAAGTAGGCACAATATGTCTCCAAGGATTGGAAATCTTCTTTTCTTTGCACAGTTTTATACATATGTGTATAAACAGATATATATGTATCTGTTATATGGATGAGAAATCTGTGCCCTCTGGGTTCCATTTTGAGGCTGAGGTTCTTGTGAGTTAGTGTGGATTTTGTCACAGAGTTACAACAAGGCTTGCACTGGGGAATGATGCGTTTCCTGGAATCTGGAGTCACATTTTGGATGGTTATCATTCATGGGCACTGAGCTGAACTCTCTTCTGTGCATACTCAACTGTCTGTCTAGCTATCTGTCTAGCTCTATATTTGTTTTGTTGTTCTTATTTATGGCCACAAGAAGTACGTCGTCTTCACTTAAAATAACCTACGTGAAATGTTCTGTGCTAAGCTGTACTGTGCATGAAAATAGAACTAAACTGTAGAGGGATTCTGGAAAAACATTTGATGATGCTTGAGAAAAACATTAATTCCCTTAGGCTTCTCTTTCCTTAAATCAAGATGCTGCATCTGGGGAGGTTTTTTACAGTACCATATTCTGCTTTTCCATTCCCATGTTGCCACGTGCATCTGTTGTTTTCTACTAGCCTGCTTTACAACTGATGCTGCAACATACATAGTCTGTAATGGAAGAGTTCTGTTTCAGAACTGTTCAACCAAATATTTTTTCAATTTCTTCCATACTCAAGGGAGAGGGAGAAAGTGAGTATCCTTCCAATCATTAAGTGACTACATATATATAATATATGTGTATATATAATATATGTATAATATATATATATATATTTATATATATAAAAGATGAAGGACTGTCATTTATAATTCACTTATAAACACCTGCATCCCGCTGGCATCAGTGAGTTAGACGCATAATTACCTTTGTGGATCAGATCTTTGTTCTTACACAGGTTCATGGTTCATATAAGCTGTTGAACCTACTACTCCAATATGCATTGTTGAGAATTGAATAGATCAATCCCATCTCTACTAGTCTTCTCCAAAGATTTTTTTTTTCATTTTTTATCTTGGATACAGAAATAATGAAGAAGCTTGACAATAGAAAAAACAAACAAACAAAACAAAACAAAAAACCCACACATAAAATATCATTCATTCATTGAAGAAAAACTATACATAAACACACACAAAATAGTCTGGATATTCTTTAGGCTAATCATTTCACAGAGCAAAGGTTACAAAACAAACACCTACTTCTTATATAACAACACTGTTTGAAGGGAAGTTTGGGTTCATTTTTTTATTTTCAGTTTTTCAGTGCTTTATTTAGAAGATTACATTACAGCAGTTGAAACAGAGAATTTTATTTTAATATATTCAGAATGAAAGAGCTGACAGGATAGCATTCCAAAAAAAAAAAAAAAAAACCAATTAATAAAAATGAGAGTGAATAACATATACCTTAGGCACTTGGTTGGATATATTTGTTAGTTGCCCTGAAAACTGAGGACTAGTTCCACACTGAGGACAACCTCAAAACTACAAGTTACTTGAGTTTGACTACTCACAAATAATATTTTTAATGATAAAATCACAGCTAGAATATCAGCAATTTATCATAAGAGAAAAGCACTAACTTTTCTTAAGAATCTCTTTGTATATTACAAAGATAATAAGAGGTTTATCGTGAGGAAATCTTGCATGACATTTTATCCAGCCACTTCTGAACATAGTAAATCCCATTTTATCTTGATGGAAAGTTATCCTAATTATAGGTTTAATAGGAGTGAAATTCAGTTTGCAAATGAGCCATCTAAATTTAGATGTCTACATTTAGGTGTCCCTAAATTGGATAGGTATTCTTACTTATGTTCCCTATGGCCATTGGAGATCAAGGGCTTATTTTAGCTGCTCACCTACAGAGTTTTTATTGCAATAAATACAAAAGCAATCTACTTCAAACAGAGTTATGGAACAAATTTCAGTTAAAGCTGACAAAGGATCCAGGAGATAGAAAACACAAATACCCATGACCATTTTATCACATTCAAAGAGAATATTGTGAGGTGGCCTTCAGTGTGCATAGAAAGGCACTTAAACATTGTGTAGGCATAAGGTGACAAAAATTTTTAAGTGTTGTTTACCAATGGATATAATGGAAGAAAAAAATAAGTGTTACAAAATAAACTTATTTTAAAGATGTCATTTTCTAGCACTAATGACAATTACCAAGTGAAGTCTGGTAAATGCAAACAAAGATCTGCTTAAAACCAGTTCCACAATGTATCAGAGTAGTTTTTATTACTATAAAAATTAAGACATTTTAGTTACTCCTGTTCTGTGAACTTGCAGTTGGATCTACTGAGGACTGGTACGCTTTTCTGTAAGTGTGATCATTAGCTTCTCCATAAGGGAAATTTAATATTCTATGAAAAATCAAAGCAAGTGATAAGAATTATTTGTGATTATAATAGCTTCACTTTTTGAATAATCAATTAATTGATTGATAGAGCTGTATAGATTGAAATAGTTGATAAGAGAACTATAAGCAATGCATGTAAGAGTGCTGAAGGAGAATTATTTTTGTTTATTCAGCTAACTACCCAACAGTAGTTATTAAATTTACTTTGTAGAATGCAGTATCATTACCAGGTCTGTTGGTGCCCACAGAAAGCTGAGTTTGCAATTGATTTCTTCCTCAGCTTTTGATTCCTATAATCTCATTTCAAAACCCTGACTTTTTGCAAAAATTAATCTTTTTTAAGATTTGGACTTATTTTAGTATTTGACAGGAACATCACAGTATATTTCCTTTCTAGCAATTCCTCAGATACTTTATAAAAGACTGAATTTAAACGACTACTTTTGTCTTCCTCATAGCATTTGGGAGTTCTTCTTTGCAACCAAAAAATGCAGTGTAATGCACAATCATGTAGCATAAGAGAATCCATGTGTTTTCCATAAGGCTTTGTATTTTGCTCATGGTTGTGTTTCTTCTTAAATTGATTTTGACTCCCACTATAAAAGCCAGGTGTTACAGGTCACAGACTCATGCTGGTTTATGAATACCCTTGTATAACAAATGTCTCCAAAAATGTAAACACCTTTTCTTCAGTTTGCAGTACTTCACTTCTATTTTTCCTTTTAACACAAGGAGCATTTACTATCCTTTTTTAAGAGTAAGTCTGCAGACCATCCCATAGCCATGTTCCTGATCAATAGTGCATGCACCATATGGTACTATTGCACTCACAGAGATCAGAGGATTATCCCTATTGTGTGAGGTGTATACATCTACATACACTCCTCCTTATTCCTCCCAGCTGACTGACTGATGAGAAGGCCTACAGTTTATCTGAAGTCAGAGCAGCTAATGTGTACTCAGCCTATAATAAGTCACGCTGATGGACACAAGCAGAAAAATTATACCATGGTGGTAATTTGGCAATATTTTTTTCTCTCTTCTGCAGGAGAAAAGTGGCATCTTGCAGTGCTATATATGAGACAGAACATGGATTAGAAATAATTCTTACTTAGAAGCATTCCTGTATTCTATACATAAAGACAGGACCAAAATAGAGTTAGCAAACAATATTTATCTCAGCTACTGAGATTACAGATTGGGAAAACTGTTGAAATAAAGCATTACCTAAAATTCCTCTTGGACAATTTTAAGGAATGATAGTGTTTAACTATCCCTTGGCCTATGAATACAGAAAAAGAGAGACCACGATCCAAGTACATTTTATTTGTTTAAAGTTTGTGTGTTTGAAAAATCAACCTATATGACAAGAATATATTATATCAAAAGTTCATTTCACAGTCCAGATCCAGATCACATTGTGACTGCTTGTTGCTTGTTCTTTTGTCATAAAATTATTTTGAATCTGCCACTGTATGAATCCACTGACACTGGGGAACCATCATATCACGTGCTCTTAAACAAGCACATGGACCAAAAAAACATAACCTTAGTCATCAATATAATCTAAAAACAGCAACAGACACTAAACAGAGTGAAGAATCTGAACTCCCACCTACAAGTAAAACTTTCATCCTATGCACTCACCAGGCAGAGGTTTTAATGATAAACTGGGAAGTTTCTTCTGGCTGTAGATTTCTCCTGAGGTTGAGGAAACCAGGCTTGCAAACAAACTGATTTTTTTTCAAGGAAATATTTGATTTTTCCTCCTGAAGAAAACAACCTGCAAGACATCCTCTTTGAAGTCATTCCAATTACTGGGATCCAAAGCTTTGGTTGCTCAAATGAAAACCTGCACTAGTTCTGTGCCAAATTCAGAGCAACTATAAAGATTCATAGCTTCAGAAACGTCAGTGAACTTGCCCAATTTAACCTGTCAGAGACCATGATCAATCAAATGCAAACAATTCTGTAAGAGAATGGCAGGAATTAATTCAGAAGATAGATCAATGTTCTTACTCAATTTCATCTTATGTTGTTTTTCTATTTCTTTCTGAGGCCAGAACATCAAGATTCATCACTTCTGTTTCTTAAGAAAAAGGATGAACTTTCACTTAAGGACACTGGGAAAGTTCTAATTGAAAATACTTTTAGATGACAGCTTCCCAAGGAGTAGCTGATAGCACATATTATTCCATTACAGAGCAGAGGTAGTTCTGGCACTGGTCCTAGCACTCCTATTCCCAAGGGTTCCAGCTTGTGCCACTACATTACCTAGCAACCACAAGAAATGACAAGGATGTAAAAGAGCAAACCATGTTGACTCAAAATGATTCAGCAGGTGAGAAAATACTTCAGTCATCTCCAAGACACTCCAAAGGCCAATAACAAGGACACAAGAGGGATTTAAAAGATGACTTGCATTCTAGGGTCTCCTTAGCATGCAAAAAGCTGACATTTCTACACTTTTCTCCAAGTCCATTTACAATAAATATTTTAAAGAAAAAAAAATCAGAAAACACCCTGAAGGAGAGAGAGGATTAATAATTCATCATATCTTATTTATATCTTTGTTATATCTTGCACACGCAAAATGAACTAGATAGTCTGTTAAAGTGTGTCCTGAATATGAATTGAAAGTAACGTCTTACCAAGTACAATGCACAATTGTAAAGGGATGATACTGAAAAACATTTCACACTGAGTTTAAAAGAAAAGATTTCTTTCTTTTAATAGTTAGTCAAATTCAATTTGTTTCTTCACTTTTCTCCTTTTTTTCTTCCTGGGTACGTATTTTTATTTTCCTCTCTCTTGTCAAATACATTGGAATGTTCTCAAGCTAATCTGAATAGTCAATCCAAAATGAAAATGAATCAAAAAACCACAAACTTTACTACTAGGTGAAGCAATTGTACATCATATGACTAAAAAAAATATATTTAACTAGTTTTAAATTCAATAGGTAGATTCTCTTCAACTTTCTGGAGCACTAATTTCCTTCTAGGGATATGAAAAGATGACTTATATTTTCTTAATAAGGAGATTGCTCTTTGCATTATGACAATGAATTACGCTCAAATGCCAACTTTCAAATGAGAACTAAATTCTGTGAATAGACTACTTTTGGGTGTTTTTTTCCTTAGGTTGAAACAGAATCTAATCTAAAATGTAATCTAAGCTGTAATCTAATCTAAACCATCAAAACTAACAACAACAAAAAAGCTACAAGATAGTCTTGGAACCATGGAGTCATAAAATTTACAAAGGACCACACCATTTCAGAGGACAGAAATAAAATTTTTGCCTCAGTGTTCAGTATAGAATAACCTGGGGAGTTTTCTATGCTATAAATTTTAGGGGGACTAGGAACAGGTTTTTAACAGATAATCTACTGGAAATTGAAGTAACAGTATCAATTGGGGATGATCATGGTAAAATAGCAGTAGTCTAAATGGCCGAGATTTCATGGTATTCACCCAAAGTCCAACAGTACAAGTATGAAATAGTACAGTTAGAGATGTACTATATCTCTAAGCACTGGAAGACTTGAGAATGATAAATGTGATAATCCTTAAAAAGAAGCATTCCAGAAGAATCTAGGAGGCACAGACCATAAACCTTGCAGGTAGATTAATGAAGAGTCTGTTTACATAGAGTTATTTGAGACCTACATGAATGTAAACTACCTGGGAATAACCAATGTGGTTTCCGCAGAAGGAATCATAGGAAGTTCTATGATACAAAGTTTTCTGTGTTTTTTTTAAGGGATTAAAATATTAATGGATAAGGATAATACTGTCAATATACTTAGAATTTCAACAGGCAGCTCATAAAGTTTCACGCAAAATACTTGTGGGTAAATTAAGCAACAGAAAGTGTAGGTCCTAACAGGTAAATAAATTGTTAAATGGCAGGAGCAAATTATTACATCCCACGTACAGTAGAGTTGCCAGTAGTATTCCATGCAGGCTGGGATTTTTAATGTTCAACACACTTATAAGTGACCTGAAAATGTAGTGAGCAGTGAGGTGACCATATTTGCACACAACAAAGGAATACAAATGTCAAGGCAGCGTGAAAGCTGACCATAAAGAATTGCAGCCTGACCTTACAAAATGACTGGATAATAAAACAACAGATGAAATTAATAGGAATAAAGTAATCTAACTGGAGGAAAACAAATCCACCTTCACACATAAAATGATAGGATCTGTGCTGCCAGTTGTTGGAGTAAGTTTTCGTGTTTGTGACAGATGACAATATCATCTCCGTGTTTAGTAGCTGTTGAAAAACAAATAATATATTTTAAACCATCAAGGAATAAAGAAAAAGAAAAAAACATCACTATGCTACTATACGAATGTACAGCTTAGGTACACCTCAATTCCTGTGTGCTATTCTAACCTGCTTAAAAACAGAATGGAGTAGTTGGCAAAGCTTCAGAGATAGTCAACAAGTACAATATGGAATAACTTCCTTAAAAGGCTGCTCAATATGCTAATAGATGAGAAAGGAGGAAGTATGATTTAGAGACTGTATGGTCTGCCTGTTCACTGTTTCTTCTAGTATATGAATTAGGCACCATCAAAGAAGATGAAAGCCAGCGTTAGGACAGTCAAGAGATATTTCTTTAAATTATGGCTGGCAGATCTATGGAGCTGTTTGCCAGGGGAATTTTGGATGAAGGAGTTTTACAGGAGTTCAGAGCAGACTGAGCAAGCATTTCAACAGGATATCCACTAAATGCTACCAAATAGGCGTAATGCATTAGACTCAGGAAATCCACAAAGCTGAAAACATGTGGATGCTATGAGAGTAGTAAGGAGAAAACATCATACATGTTCTTCATATTGTCACCTACAGAATGCTGGTGCTGGATCTGAACTGTATGGCTGCATGTTTGCATATGTTTCTAAAAAGGAGCCAGAGGAGATAATTTAGATTTAGGCTACAGTACCAGAACTGTACAGCATATTTTTCTCTTTCAAGTCAAAAGAAAATATCTGCTTGCTTTGAAAAATTGCTTGTATACCTGACTGTAATAGGAATTCGTTGAGAACTTTAGATAGATCAGGAAGCCCTTGTTATATAGTCTCATGAATCCACTTCACTGAATGTATTGAATTATGGCAGACTGAACTCACCTCACCTACCCATAGCCGTCTGGGAGTTCTGTGTTTATTCTGAGCTGTCACCCAGATTCTCTGAGCGAGAAATGGGAACTCCGGACTGTGAGTCATCCCATCCTAAAATAGATGTTGAGGAGCTCATAAGAAAGGGAAATTCTTGTTAAATAAGCAAAATACACAAGAAAAATAGCCTATATTTCTATATTCTTTTTCCATCTATTGATAACTCTCATTAGAGAATTCAAAGTCAGGTATACTATGTAAATTCAGATAATGAGTACAGATAATCTGAAGGAAACAAAAAACTAAAACATTTTCTTGTTAGGAATTTGACCATCTGGCTTAGAAAGTGCTGTTTGTCTCTACATATGTATATCAAGCAGCTAAACAACAGCCACTGCAAAGCTGTTCTTTATGTTTGCAACTAAAAATTGGTGGTGATCTAGCTTTCCTACAAATGATCACAAGCATTGCAAACCTCTTAAAAACCAAGCTTGATCTTCCATACATTGAGATTAAAGTGAAATTCAGGTAAGTGAACAAAGCATTTCTGCATATATTGGAATCCCAGTGTTCCTGACCTGAATAAGCAAGCAAAGTGCTTTGCTGACACAAGGATTAAGACTTCAGGGGCATAACACAAGGTGAGAATGTAAACTCAGCATTCTCAGTAATTTTAGTGCTCACAAATGAAGTGTGATAACATTTATAGTGCACTGCATTTATCCTGGAATATATCAATGCTACTGTAACTTAATATTTATAACTCTTTTTACATATGGAACAGTCATTTTGAGGGATTACAGTCAATTTCTGAAACTTCATCCCTAACACTCCATGATTTAAAAGAGAAGACAGAGTGCTTTCAAATGTTTATAACCACTTTGTTCATTTGTGAGCCTTAAGTATAGCATCACATTTACGAATATATGATTTCTGTGGATAAATTATTTTCGCAGAGAAAATGAACAGATGTTTACATTGAGAAGATAATTGCACAGGTGTTTCAAGCCTTTTTAGTGAGGCTTCTATTCACTTACAGTACTTAATGATCAGCCTTTCTCCAAGCTCACTGAATGTTGTACCATCACTTCTAAAAGTTCTGTCACAGCTGGTACTAAATCTCTGCAGTGTCATTGAATTCCTCATTGGTGAGGATTGCAAGATTATTCAGATAAGGGCTAGAGTAATACCCCAGCAGTAGCTACTAGTAGCAGCAATAAGTATGCCAGTATTATTTTACCACTGCAATATGAGGAACTGAAGCAGTGATATAGGAGACTGAACATCTTTATTTTTATTTTTGTATAAGTCATAATGATATTTTTACTTCAGCAATTGGATTTCTCCATGTTAATCACTTTTAAAACACAAGTTACTTGAGTTATTCATGACATATCAATCTGAATCACCTTCAAAAATTCATGAGATATATGGTTGTTCTTGCTTTGGATGAGGATTCTATGACTTATCCGATGCCATTTCTTGACAGAAAGAAACTGTATAACCAATACGTTCCTGTTGTTATAGGTAGAATCCCCTGAAAGTATGTGATTAGAAAATGACTATGGAAAGAACAAATATCTAGAGGATGATTCACATATTTAAACATAGACATTAATAAGGCATTAGATGCCTTGCAGTATCCCACTCAGATGCTAGGTACAAATTTAGGATACACATATTTCACAAGTCTAATGTCTCTGTGCAGAGGTCTGAATCAGTCTAGAAAACCTTTTACTGTACGAACTGCTGAGATGACCACACTAGCTGTTTCCCAGCGTTTGACAAAATATGAAGAGGTTTGTAGATGCAGTACTGGCATGAAGTACACATACAAAACCCTTGCTGAGGCAATGAGCAAGTATCATTTGGCAAGTCCTGTATTCAGATGCCCTGTATTCAATGCCCTGTATTCAGATAGGCCATCTAGAAGCAAAGGTAACAATCAAAAAAGCAAAACTTTCACAGTTGTTTCTTGATTTGCCTGCAAGTCAATTAAAAGAATATAGCTCTTTCTGAGTAAAAGGTAACATTTTTTCTAGCTACTTCAGACACAGAATGAAATTCATTGCTTGGCCACAGAAGAGTCAATAGGCCAGTAAGAGAGCTGAGTCTAAAAATAGGTTTTTCCATTTAAATCTCAAGGAAATTCTTCTGAATTTGTGGACTTCCAGTCAGTTAGCAATCATTGCTGGCATAGATTTTGTGTGGTAACAACATTGATAACAGACAACAAATCAATTCAATTAAATAGGTGGAAGCAATCATAAAAATAAATACATAAATTAAAATTCACTAATCCAAACTTGTTATGTAAGACTTAATTCTGAATATTTATACAAGCAGCACCAAGTACAGATTGAAAGAAAATAAGTCTGGCAGAGGCAAAGCTGCCTGTGAAGGCCTGCAGGATCCAGCTCTGCTGAGCAGATACATTCTGCTTTTAAAAAGCACCTAAACCTGACACATGGACAATCCATGTGACTCCACATTTGCTCAGGAAAGAGAACAACCATCCATGGCAGCTGGTTTCCTAGGCAACTCTGAATCTCTGGGAAAATATCCTAAAGTATGATTATTCTCAAAGTCTGTGTCAGGAACAAACTATTGTTATGTAATGGTAAGTTACAGAATGCATTTCTATTTGAGCTCAGTTAGGTAATTTCTGCAGTCTCTTCCCCAGTGCTTCCCAGGCACTCAGCAACTGAGGTATGACTAAAATCCTTATGGGTTTCATAGATTCTCCTGCCTTTTAAAAAAAAATTTAGTATGTTTTTAGATCCACTTATTTATTTTTGGTAGGATAAAATTGTGCCCCCTCCAATGCTTATTACCCTTTGAATTTATGATTGGAAAAGACAGTTTTCTAGGTTTTTTCCCTCCCCAGAAAATTTATTTTGCAGATGAAGGTCACTCTGAGTTAGTCATACTTCTGATAGAGTCTGTTTTAGAACATCCTCTAAAAATATTTTGTCTTATATTTCCAAAAGACAATATAAGAATAAGCAGTGATAAAAATAAATAAATTAATATATAAAAATTACTGGAAAAAAGTCATCTCTGCTTAAGCACAGGGAAAAGAAGTGTTCTGACAGATGAGAAAATATCCTTTTTTACGTTTGAGTCTCTTTGCAGAATTTTACTTGAACGCTGTCCTATTGTTGAAAAGCAATTTTTTGTTAAGACAGTTCTTGCTGAAAACTTGAGGCGGAGGTAAAGTTGCACACACACACACACACACACACACACACACACATACACATACACACATACTACACCTACATATAGTTCACATGCAGTGAATCTGATCTGTCTTCAAAGGACCTGATCAGCAACCTAACATATTCTCTGATCTGTCTGGTATAGATGAGAACACTTCTATACCAGAATTTAGGCAGAAGTGTAATTTCACTGCTAGGATGTCTGTACATATGGGGTCAGAAGAGATACTCTCCATTCGAGTGTTTTGTAAACTGGATTCATTTGTTCACAGAGGCATTTGAATACTCAAAATGAATTCTGGAAAGGTAGCAGTGGAAAAATAATTTATCTTGTGAACTGTTTGTAGAAATATCTGTGGAAAATTCAAACATTTGAAAAATGAAAAGGAACGTGATTTTTTTTTTTATTAATTTAGTTTTTTGTGAGGGATTAATTAACTTTCCATGGCAGTACATATCTTTTATAGTGAATTCTCTCAAAGGCTTCTAGTACAAGTAAAATTGAATTATAGATGCTTTCTTTTCCCCTAAAAGAAAAATAATAAACAAATAAACAAATAAATAAAAACAGATGTTTTAATTTCCGCTTAAATGCATTTTCATTTTACTGTAGACTATCTAGATTGGTTACTCCATAAAGATCATGTTTGTACTGAGTGAATCATGGCTACTCGCTCTCCAATATATTTGACCTTGTTATACAATGAAGCAATTTTTTCTTTTATATGAAATAACTTAATATTTGCTTTCTCGACCAAAATGTATCTGGATAACAGATACCTGTGCTGGCTTTCTTCAAGGGAAACTATTGGCACACTGATCTGAGAGCTGGGAAAGACAAAGGGATCATCCTTCAAATTCTGTCCCTTCCTTTCCCTTCTCCATTTAATTTTTACTTTTTTTGTTTGAATGGGATGAAAAACAGAGGTTAAAGCATGAATGTTCTCAGGATTAAGAAAAAAAATATTCATATTCTTTTAAGAAAAATAGCATCATACTGCATACTATTTCCTAGTAAATTTTTTCTTAGATTTCCCAAGTAGACCTGGATTTGTATTTTGCATTTAATCTCTAAAGGGCAATAGCATAAAATGTATTTTCACATACAGAGAGAACTCTTCAAGTCCTCATTTCATATTTATTGATCTTCTAGTTTTTCAAGACATTTATTTTATTCATTTATTCATTTATTATTATGATTTATTTTCTCTTTTTGTCATTTACTAAGAAGTAACGTTTGTATTTAATTTACCATTAGCATTTTTGTTAAAGGCCTCTCACTTCTCCTGTGGGATTTACAATGGTTACTTCAAGGGCATACACACAGAATGGGAAGAGGCCCACTGCTGATTACAAGCAGCCTTGCCATGTCATCCCAATGGTAAAATAATAAGTTCTGCTTTAAGAACTGCTTTGATCAGAGGGACATTTCACAGTCTTTCCACTTTGTTCTTAAGATATTTTCTTGTAATTTCCAGTACAAATTAATCTACACACAGCTTAATACTCATTTTTTATTCTAAAAGTTTTCTCTCAGATTGAATGGTGCCACAATAACATTTATCTTCCTGATCTTTTAAGAGCGAATTGCAGATTCTGTGTCACCCAAAATAAATCTAACTTGGTGTACTAGGTTAACATTCCTCGTAGGAACCCATTTAGTGTGCACTGTCCTCATAGCTAGACCTGTGCTGGTATCACACCCATGTTTTCTTACTGCTAAGTATGAAGGGTGCAGCATCTAGACTGTCCAACCCCCCCAAACCAGTAGTCTGCGGGTAGGGTGGGAACACAGATGGGACAGCTGACCTTTGAGGAGGGGGAGGGAGGGAGTAGTTGTGATCAAGTTTAGGTGTATATCAGAGTGAAACCATCACATTCAGATTTTAAGGCATAGATACATCAGTGGCTGCTGCAATTATAATAAAGCCTGAACTGGAATATGGGTAGAAAGATCTGGGAGTTCTGTGGCTACCAGCCATACCAGTTCTGGAGGCTGTGTGTCTGTCTGTGCAGCACTACATCAGAGTTAATATCCCTGCACCTGGGTGCAGTATCTTAAGACAAACCTGTTTCTCAGCAGAAGCTGGTAAATGTTAAGCCATTCGGAACAGGTTGACTCCTGCAATCTTTACCAAATTGGTAAATTCAACATTACATTCATTTT
Organism: Gallus gallus; assembly: GCF_016699485.2. Taxonomy (NCBI): domain Eukaryota; kingdom Metazoa; phylum Chordata; class Aves; order Galliformes; family Phasianidae; genus Gallus; species Gallus gallus. The sequence goes on along the minus strand of NC_052535.1, from coordinate 66,843,102 downwards.
CACCTTGCTAACATCTTTAAATTCTTCTTGCAGAACATTTTCTCCATTTCTTCTATCACTCTCATGATCAGCAACTACTATAATTTAGATACAGGGCACTATATTCCATTTAAGGTCTTGTTACTGTAACGTTCAGCTTACGTAAGAAATTTTCAAATTTTTCTTAATATTATACTCCAAGTGGTGGAGATGGCTGTTTAAGATATCTTAACTTTGGAAGTTTAACTTACTACATAGCTGTAGTAGATTAGCCACGCTTCATAAAACTAGAGATACTGCAATGACATTTGAAAAAAAATTATAGTGGTTCAGTGGTGCTTTATTTATTTATTTTAGCCATCTCAGATGAACACACAAAAGTCTAACAAACTTCAAAATGTTAAGTACAATAGATTACAAAATTGTCTTGCAAATTATTAATGTTATTGTGCCTTAGTTGTCTGATATATGAAACTAAAAAGTAATTTCAGTTTCTACTGAGGAAAAAAAAGAAAAGACTACAATTTATTCATTCAAGGATACAAAGCTTTTCCTGGAAGGCAATTTTTATATTTTAGCTCTGTGCTTTTGATAGATATATATGCTATGTTTGTCTAGCAACATTAAAGATGTAATGTTCGGGAGATATGAGAAGCAAGAAATGAAGAAACATATTTTTTCAAAAATTGTTTGTTTAAAACTTTAAACATATATAAAACAAACATAAATTTACTAATAGCAAATATAGTTTTTGAATGCAAATTATCAGTGACAGAAACTGAATTTTACAGTAAATGAATAGCTGTGAACTGCCAAAATTTCACAGCAGTCACACATTTCTAAATACTTTACTAATGTGTAAGAAATAGCCCGATGTTATTTGAATAAGAATTTAATTAATACAATCTAACAGACCTGTAGGTTGATCTTAAATGTGGATCTTAAATGTGGTTCTCAAGCAACAGCAAAAGTGAAAAGTGATTAATGTCACGAGCAATTTCATCAGATAATTTTTCAGGTGTTTGGTAAACTGCTGAAGTGCATCATTCTATTTTCAGATCATTTGTTTAAATAATCTTAATTCTGTACAGGTCAATGAACTCAGCTTACATGCATTTTCAGTAAACAGGTCATAGATACAAATACTGGGGGAAAAGAACATGTAGTACCTCCCCTTAAAACATAGGATTTTGATGTTCTTGCTTAAATAGATTGTATCTCTTCAGCTCTCTGTTGCTTAACAGTAAAAGCTAACTCTATTCTACTTCTATAATAGCGGTTTTTCATGCAGAGAATAAACATAAGGACAAAGAAACGTATTTCATTATCATTATTATAATTACTATTTTATCCAAATATGCAATAGTTAAGTTTTAAAACTGAAAGTTTGATCTCAAGTAATGAATATTAACCACTCAACTATTTTTATGCATGTCAGTGTCCTTCTGGAGAAAATATCAACATTCATGCTTACTGCATGCAGTTACCACAGACTGCTGAAAGAATACCCCATCTTCTCAAAATATATTCTTCAACTAGTTTCCACCAGGAATGGTTTAAAACAACCCATGAGAGAGGTGTAGTTGGCTGTATGTAAAGGAATGAATTATATAAACAGTCAAATTGTGACATTTAAAAGATATATGATTTTATGCCTCAGATTCACTAAATGCCAAAATTAAGTAAAGGAAATGCTTAGACTACTCCTACCCCACCACTGGAAGAAAATGTTTTTATTTTAAAATTATCAAAGAGCTACTGGTATAACAAATACTGCATGCATTTCAAACACACTACTCACAGACAACTATTTATAGAGTAAGAAATACTTAAAAACAAACAAACAAAAAAGATAATACAGAGATGGTGAATTTTCAAAATACGCCATTTATCCTCCAAAAGTGATCTCACTTGTGACACATTAGTAACATGCAATAACTGTTATGTGCTATGGGAAAGGTCCCCTAATTGATTTTGTCATTAAAAATCATTTAAAATAATTTTGTTCTTGATATTTCTTAATTATTCCAAAGGCAAATTCAGATGCCTCCAGATGGCTTGAAGCAGGATAAATAGCACTGAGAAACTTCCCTAAAAGCAACCTACTCTGATTATCCTTCATGTAATATCAAATTTCTCTGTATTAATTTAAATGTAATTATATAGCAAAAGACAAGAATTTCCTTTGGTGAAGTTTTGGTTTTGGAAGAACAATCCTCAACTGCAAAGATCTGTAGTCAGCGAAATCAGCAATATCAAAGTTTGAATAGGGAATGTAATTTTTATAGGAAGATTTTCAAATGAGCTTCTGATACATGCAGATGGTTTGGTTACTTATTGCTGCATTCACATTGAAATTTTAAAACTAAATGAGAATATTTTTTCTTTCAAAAACAAACAGAAGTATTCAACTTTCCCAAAGAGAATTGCATTGACATCTCTAACCAGATTCTGACAAGCACTATAATGTCAAGTACTGCTCAACAATATCTCAAAAAATCTGCAGCTTCATTTCAATAGAATGAAAAATAAAGATGAAAACCAGCAGGATCATGCAGTGTCCCACCTCGCATTGTTTCCATATGAAAAGAAAATATATAAATTTAATTACATTATTTATATATATACGTATGTATTTGTATGTATATATATATATATTAATGAAAACAGAACTGAGTATCTTAACAATTACCTTAAGGGAAAATATTACATATTTTGCTCTACATCTGAAAGTATTTTGGTTTGTTTTTAACTATGACAGGGTTTGGATACTTCTACATTGCTGGAAGTATATCGAAAATCTAAGTCTGTGTTAGGCAGACAGACTGATCTGTTCAGAAATCATTGATATTCACACATATATATTCACTGAAGGAATCAGCATAAGGTAGATTTCAGTTAGAGGAATGCAGCAGGTTATCTTTCATAAAAGTGTTAAGACACACAGTTCATTAACTGAGCTGCCATATATCAGTATGTCTATCAAATTCTGCTACTTCCATCATTACATTTATACTCCTTTTATTCTAAGTTTGTCTTTGAGACAGAAACTGTATCAGATTATGGGGAAATACAGTGCTTTTCCCTTTCTTGAAAAAATTAGAAGGGAGCTTATTCTTACTTGTTTCCAGGTTGGTTTGTTTAGAGAATCATCTGTATGATGACTTGCCATCATATCTTCCTCAAAGAAGGAAAACACGGAACCCAAAATCTAAAAAATATAAAGTTTAAAGTTTTCTAGGTGGATAAGTACAACACACTAGCCTCATGTGTTGCCTTAGCACAGAAAACATGTTGACAGAAGGTGAGGACTTCTACATATAAACACCTTTCTTGTTGACCTTGACCTCTGCCAATAGATTTAAATCCAAGTGGGCCTGAGCAGTACACATCTCCTCATTGGCTCCTCTACCACCTGCATCAGAAAATTATCTTCCACACACTGCAGGAACCTACCGGACCATGTGTTACATGGCAGCGTTCCTTCTCCAGCAAATCACAGGGTAGCTGAAGTCTTCCATGAGAAACAGTGCCTGTGATTGCAAGGATATTTTCAGCTATCTGTAGAAGGCCTCATCAACTTCCTTCTCCTGATCAGGTGGCCTGTAATAAACACCCATATTAGTGTCAGCCATTTTAGTCTGCCTCTTAATTCTCATCCATAAGTTCTCCACTTCTTCATCATTCCCCCTAGGTAGAGTTTAATACATACCTGTAGGTCTCTCACATACAGAGCAACTGCATCACCTCACCATGCTGGTCTGTCTTTCCTAAAAAGGACATAGCCATCCACGACAGCATTCCAGTCATGCAAGCTATCCCACTATGTCTCCATGATCACATTGAGATCATGGCTCTGTGACCACACACAGATCCCTAATTCTTCCTGTTTATTCCCCATGCTGTGTGAATTTGTGTACAGGCACTTTAGAGAAGAAAAGTGATCAGAGGATGAAAGGAAAGGGAGCAGAGGATGAACATATTCCATAGGGATCGGTGTTTGGGAAGAGCTGCTAAGAAATTAGAGTTTACCAGTGGAAAAGAAGAGAAAGAAGAGAGAGAAGAGAGAGGAAGGAGGGAAGGAGGGAAGGAGGGAAGGAGGGAAGGAGGGAAGGAAGGAAGGAAGGAAGGAAGGAAGGAAGGAAGGAAGGAAGGAAGGAAGGAAGGAAGGAAGGAAGGAAGGAAGGAAGGAAGGAAGGAAGGAAGGAAGGAAGGAAGGAAGGAAGGAAGGAAGGAAGGAAGGAAGGAGAAATTATTTGCCTGAGCTTTTCTCTTTTTATGTAACTGCTGTTTATTCAGAGTACAGTGTTACATTTTCAGAATTTTAGAATAATCTAAACATCTATTTCAGCTAAGAAGAGGAGAGGATAAAAGATTATCAGTAGTGGAATACATAGAACATAGTGCACATATAGTTAACACCTGTCTGATTGCCTACAAGTTAGAGGTGAATCTAACTCTCTAAAACCAAAGCAACATTATATTGTGCTCTTCTGCAGTGGGTCAGGAAGCCCCAGAAGAATGTGCAGACAAAGAGCTTTCTTTACTTTATTCTCTGCTTCAGAAAATTCGGCAATTCATCTGAGACTTGCCAGTCAGATAAGGAGAGAGGGATTAAGTCTAAGCATGAACCAGGGTTAAACCGTCTCCCTCTAAGAAGTTTTAGATAGTGACTTTTCAGAGATAGCTTTAGAATAAAATGGCCAGACATTTCAAAAGGGCTTTTGTTTTTATTAGTTTACATACAAGCTTCGGGATATGATGTCATTGCTTGGAACTTATACAGAACTCTAAATCTCTGATGCACAGTTGTTTGTTTCCCTATCTGAATTAGGTACCTTTTTTTTTTTTTTTTTTTTTTTTTAATTTAACAGAGAGTATCCATTGATATTCTTTTCTCAGCAAGAGCTACTGAGACACAAACATTTCCTTGGGATTAATGGTGAGTTAGAAGAAGCATCTGGATTCTGGAGCACTTTGTCTTCTGAGATATTGATGTCATTAAGGCAACACTGACACATTTGCTCCAGTCAAGTATAATTTCACTTTCTGCTAGCCTTTCTGTAGCCGTCTAAAATCACAATAAACAGTATGTTTGCTGGGACACTGAGGGGGATAAAAAATGACCCCTCACCTCTCAGAAATAGAACATTACACTTGGGGAGGAAGGTCAGCAGGGTAACAGGCACTTGAACCAAATGTGCTGCAACCCAGTCAACCTTTTTAAAACTTAGCACCTTTTCTCAGAAAGCTACTGTCATCCTCCTGGCTTCTAAATATATCAAGTCTGTCGCAAAGCAGAAGAGCTAGAATCTGCTGAAAAGTAAGAAAATCTGTAAAGGGTGTGGATTTTTACAGTTTTTGAGGAGAAAGGAAAAAATGCATAGAAAAATATTGCCTGTTTGGCAGGGTTTTTTTTTTTGTTTGTTTGTTTTTTTTAATGTTCCCTGAATCTCAGTGGGTTTTTTTTGTTTGTTTGTTTGTTTTTGTTTTGTTTCATTTTGTTTTGTTTTTGTGAGGGTTTCTGGTTCAGGTGATAAGGCAGACAGAGTACTAAATGAGAATTAATAAGGCTTAGTTAACCATCGAAACCATGTCAATCATTCTTTGGTTTCTAAAGTGTTCAGCATAAACAAAAACTGTATAAAAGGATACCTAATTATCCAAGATAATTCTGACACTCAGTTGCTAATGTAACTATGCAGATCAAGGGCTGTTAACCATTTTGTCTTCTGAAAATATATTATTCCAGTAAAGAAAAACAAAGAGGAGAGGAAGCTTTATGTTTACATCCTTTTTCCTATGAGTTATTTAAAACTTAAAATACTGCAGTTTTCAAGAGCTCTGCTTAAACAGGCCTACTGGGGAGAGCATCACAAGTAAAATAGCAGTAAGCTCAGGGTTATTTTTAAGGCTGCTTTTGAAAGCCATTACCCTGCATGTGCTGCTCTGACATGTGTTTCCATGGGAGCGGGACTAGCCATGGACAGAGCCACTAGCAGATGAGGCAATTTCAGCTGCCAGTTTCTGGTTCTAAGCTCTGTTTCCATGACAACCAGTGCTGAAGACCTGAGAAGGAGGCGAGGTATTTAAAACACTACTGTACTCTTAATAAGTATCTACTTGCTATGCATACACACTGGGTGACCCCCATCTCCAGCAACAAAGCTGCTCATGGTAACAGTGAAAATACATCTTGCTGCCAGCTACTACCTCCTGAGGCAGGTTTCAAGGAGCAAGAATGGGTTGTTTCTAAGAGCTGGTTTCACCCAAACCTCTGAGGGGGAGGGAGGCTTGCTGCCTTCTTTCTAAATGATGCCACACTAAACATATGCCATTTTTTATCAGGGAAAATGTAATTTTCTTCTATATTTGACATCATTTTGCTATTAAAAATAATCCAAAATCCCTTTGAAACAGTGTCAGTGTAGCATACAAGTCTGTAAATAATGGCAGATATGAGACTGAATGCTGGAGGAAGATGGCACTCAGGGCCCACAGAAATGTTGGGACAGCCCCAGCCCTTGTCCGGGGATAACTCTTCTCTTGCTCTTTGATAAGCTACATTCATACTGGGCCTGTGAATAGATAGGAGTAGGCAAGATCTGTCTTCCTCCATCTGTAGGCTTTGAGAGAAGTGTCCCAAGGCATCGTGTCCCACAGCACTTGGTACATGGATGACAGCTGTAGACCAGTAAGCAGCTCATCCTAATCCAGACTGCAGTGTGAGCCTTCCCTCATACAAAGCACTTGAGCTAGACAGAATCCAAAAAGGATGGGGGAAAAGACAAATCTGTTTATCTCATTAAAAGGGGAAGCTTTAACAGGACTCCATCTGGGAATGAGGGGAACTGGATTTGTGTGCTATATGAAAGCAGTAATACATGCTGTGCAGAGGTCATGCTGTCCTGTCTCAGAAAGCTGAAAACTCAAAGGATGCATTCCATTAATGGTGCAACTTGCTCAAAAGGGGAAAAAGGGGAGCTGACATGTTGAATAAATGTCACCAACGTAAGTACTGTAGAAACAACCTAATACTTGCTATATAGCACATAGAGGAAATACTAGAGGTTGTGTCGCAGTGAGGAAGCACAGAATAAGTACACAACTAATAAAACTGGAATAAAAAAAGCTAAAAGAAAACACTAAAACCAGATTATAAAAAGGCAGCGTAAAAGTTAGTGCTGGAGTTTAGAGCAAAGCATGATTATGCTCATCTGCTTTCTAGCAGTGCCTGATTATCATCATACAAAATGGCACAGACTAATGAAATTGAGAAGAGTTTGTTCACTGTCCCTCACATTGAGAAAGCTTCATTTTCAAACTTCTACCATAGAAATCAAATTAGCCAGTGATTCCTTTGTGATGAAACCTGATCAGATAGTTACAAATAAGTTCATGTAATTCAAAGAAATTGAAAAGAGAACAAACCTGAAGTCAGGAATGGATTCCCCTTAATTCCCCTTGAAAATGAGTATTGATGCAGCTAGAACAATCGGGCCTGAACCACTGAGAGTGAAATCATCAAGCTCACAAAGAAGCCATTGCTACACCTACCACAGAAAAGCAGGACTTTAATAGTAGTAGGAAAACCAACCAAGAATTCACACCAATCCAAGAACATCAAAGCATTGAAAACATCATCAGTGTCAGGAACATTTTACTTGATTTGATTAATTCAGTGACTGAGTTTTCACAGATCCATATTAAATGACCTTTCTGCCCTTTGCTGACATCATTTAGTAGTCATCATTCAGTCTGAATCCCAATGGAGAGTTCCATACGTGAATGAAGATACAGAAAAACATAAATGATCTTTTGTGTGTGTGACTCTTTTTAATATAAGAGAAACATATTTTAAGATAATGAGACCAACCTGCAACAGCTTTACATCATAGGAAGATAATTTATTTTTATAGTTTAGAAAGAATTATGCAAGAAAGAAAAACAATTTCAAATCATTAGTGTTGTAGAGAATGGAAAAAAAACAGAAAGTCAGGAGCCAGATCCTAAAGTATGACAGAACTTGAAAGAAGTCAGAATTTCATTACACTCTCAGAAAGAAGCTCAGAAACAGGACTAAAGCAAAGCCTGAGGATCCTTGTATTTGCTTGCAGAACACATGCAGAAGATGAACCTGTCCACACAATAAAAGAAACGCTGTCCACACAATAACAGAAACACTGTCCACAGCCTTGGAACAACACTCCTGAGCTCTCCTTTGAGCACAAGCAGGCTAGAAACAAACCTTGGAGCACAGTGTGAGAAAGTCATTTCTGAGAACACCAAGCAGTACCAACACATCTTTGTGAGAACAAGATGGTACAGGGTGAGGATGAGATTACTTAAAAATGTCATTCGGTGTTAGAAGTGTAGAGCATCACATCACTGTAGCACAGATGGATCTGTGGAACAGGAGGTACAACCCGTCATCATGAATAGCCTTACAGCTTTGATCGAAGGCCCCAGGAAATCAAGCAATGCAGTGACCAGTTTTAAAACTGCAACTAGAAGTAAAACTGTTCTTACTCCAGAGTTTTCTAGGTCTCAAAAACATAGGTTTCTAAAAAAGTTTCCCACATGCTATATCAGAGATAAGCTGTGCATACAGATTAACTAAATTGTTTAAATGGGATCAGACAGACATCTCAGAACCCTTAGGTGCTGGCATGTGTCACATCTGCCTACAAAAGCATGTTCATGAAGAGCACATGGGGAAAAATAACGCTTGCAGGTACTACAAGACAGACATTGGAGAGATTGTACAAATTTAGAAGTTCCACACTCAAGTCACAGACAATGTCAGAAGAGAAAGATTACTTTTATACACAGGAAGTCCTACTCATTGTAGATTATTACCCCAACTGCTGAAAGGTACTGTGGGAGACAACAGACAAAGGAATTTATCTTTGTAAAATTTGTGACCAAATCATCAAGTAGATACATGAAAAAAATTCAAAATACAGTAATAATAATAATAATGCTTGCCATAGATCATATGAGACAATTACAGATGATTGTGAGCAGCAAAAAGAAGCAGAAATTCATAGCAGATACGATCTAACATACATTCAAAGTTATTAGTAGTAGTAGTAGTAGTAGTAGTAGTAGTAGTGAAAACATCGTTGGGAAGGATAGAAGACATAAAAATGAGCTTACTCTTTAATATAGTTTAGCTTATTCTTGAATTAAAAAAAAATAAAATATAAGGAAAAGGGATTGAGGAATGAAAACTATGCAAAATACACAGCCACACTAAGAAATATCCGTTATTTGATGAGCAATGTGCAAGCAGAGATATATAAAAAATGTTTCAATTTGCTCTCGACTGGAAGGTTAACGGAGCTCGGACAATTAAAAAGCAGTACCAGTAATAAACATTATGGTCCATCTTCAATTGAGTTTTATTGCTATGAAGAAGCAGAATGTGGTCTTTTTGGCTCATATATTGTAAGTAGGCAGTGTTTTGGTCATCAAGGAATAACTTTTTGATTCTGTTTAAATCTACTATCTGACAGTAATGTATAAATCTGAGTATTTTGTTTGTCTATTATTCTTTTAAATGGTAGTTTATAAAACAACTACTCCTTAATTTTGAATTCTCTTCACTGACTTTTAATAAAGAGGAACAGTGTGTTAAAAGATAGTCTTTTCCAAGAGAAATGAGAAAATGAGTTTTTACAGTTTTCTCCTTTACTGATATGAAAGAAAATGAGCAGCTGCCCTCCTCCCAGAAAACAAACAAGGTATAATGATTTTATCAAGCCAGACACGTGGAATACCAGACCTGAAAATTAACAGATTGGAGAGGTTCTCTCTCCTTTGTGGGATACTATGTCAGGATCCAGCAACAACATTGCCAGGGAAGACATACTGTTGCAATGCTCCAACATTATGTCAAAATACAAAGTGGCATTTCAGCCTGTCAGTGTGTCAGCAGTGGCGGCAGTATCATGCTGAAAGGATTACTGAATGTTTCCTCACCAGGAGAAAGCTTTAGGCCACCTTCCTGCATAGCTGTAGAAATGAGAGCTGGCTCATCTACCTGTGTCTTCTTGCAAGATCATGAAGTCCTGCGACTTATGCTGTGTGTCTGTGAGCCCTAGGTGAAAGAAACAGACTCCTCTATTGGGAGAAATAGTGGGTTTGAAAATGATTCTTTTGTTATTATTATTATTATTTAAACAAATGAAATATCCTAGTCTGTTAATGTTGAAGAAAAATTAAGACACAAACCTCAGAAAAAGTTTCCATACCATGAAGAGTCATATGCATGTGTCCTCATGCCAAATTGACCTTCTATCTACAGTCATTTCAAGTTTTAAACTGACTGAGGATTCTTAATTATAACACGCAGATTTCTCTTATGCAGTAAATGTAGATTTTTGAATACAAGTCATTTCCATTTAATATTTAAGATAAAAAATATATATTTCCTATAAATTATTTTCAATATTAGGTATTATCTGTAAATCCAGAAATGAAAGGCATATATGTAACTCTGTACCCTTGGTTATTACAAAATGGAATAAGAATACTTAATGCAGTCACCTCTGAGTTTGCGCACATACTGCTAGTGTTGCTCTATATCAGAATTCACCCATGCATGACAACCTCTGATGTTGCTGTATTTAATGATAAGAGAATTTCTCTGTTAAAAAATTAAAAAATTAAAAAAAAAAATCAGTAGAAGCTTATTTTCATGGAAAGAAAGTGGATTCATTGATATCTATCTATTAAATGAATGTAGGTTAAATTTCTTTCAACTCCATAGCTTACATGGAGAAGGCTGAAATACCTCTGTTAATCAATACGTCTTTTTCAAGAGAAATTTAATAAGTTCACCTCAATAATATATATAAAATATTGTTAAGTCCCCTAGTGCGTATCATTATTAATAATATTTACATATTATATTATTATTATATTTAATTTTGCAGATAGGGTTTTGCAGATATCAGGTATTAAATTAGCTCAGAACCAAGCCAGTCACTAAGATTCTGGAGGTTATCAGAAAAGAGCAAAAGGTGCCTGCTCAGGTGATCTATTCAGAAGACAGATCCCCTTTAGAGATCTACGCCAGCTAAAGGGAAAGCCTTAATCTTAAAAATAGCTAGTCTGTCATAATGTGTGTGTTTCAAGGAAGTCTGTAATAGAATGTCTCTCACTCACCTGCCACCCAATCTAAGACATTTAGTTAGACAACTGGAGATTTAACTGGGAGACCCACTCAAAATCTCTTGCACAAAGGGCAAGGCAGAACTGAGTGACAAAATAGCTTCAGCTACTACTTAGAAGGTTATTTGTTTGACTGATTGTTTTTGGAGCACCAGGAAAGTCTATATCCATGGGTTTGTATCAACTTCATTTCTGATTTAGGGAAAAAAAAAAAAAAAAGTTCCACTTCAAAGAGCACTTTTTAATGCAGATGAAGTAGCTACATGATCTCAGAAGTAAAGTCAGAGGACAATCAGTAATCTAAAGCACAGAAATGCCAATGTTTTGGGTTTTTGTTTGTTTGTTTGTTTGTTGTTTTTGTTTTTTGACAACTATCTAATAGTAACTGGATGCAGAACATTTGAGAATTATTCATAAGTATTACAAATAGAGTATTTGTTTGTGTAGCTTATCCTAGGTTATTACATAACTGCCTCTATTTAATGTCAAGTCAATCTTATTAATACATATATTGATATATCCAGACTTACCTTCAGTGTAGACAGACTCTCAGATTTTCTCATAGTAGCTGCTCTAATCTTCAATTACATTACATTAATTACTTCCAAGCCAGACATTGTCTAACTCCAGTATGCATTCACTGCATCTTATTATTGTTTCCCTGCAAGGCTGAAAAGCTCCACTCTCTCAGATCTTCCTCCTAACTGTGTATATAATGGAACAGTCAAATCGTGTCTCAGTTTTCTCTTTCATAAATCACATAGAGATAACTCCTTAAAGTGTAAGCCCTGTCTTCTAATCCTTGTTTTATTTTTATGGCACTTCAAGGCTGTTAGAGATTTAAATACAATCAAACCAAGGAATAACTGCAAGAAGTGAGTCCCACTAAGGAATGTATAGCCATTAACTTTCACTTTATGAGATCTATCAGAATAATTTTTCTGTTTGATGTGTACTTAACATCTTTCCTCATAATGCAAGGCTCCAAATCAAAACATCATGTGATACAAAATTGAAGTATATATCAGTAGTCTAGCAGCCCTTATTTAGTGGATCTATAATTTTGTTTTAAAAAGTAACTCATTTGTTTGAAATGACCTCACTTCCATTAAACTGGGGTGACTGGCATTAGCTATGCTTTTAACAACAAAGTGTTTGATAAGCTAAGGTGCACGAAAAGTAGAACGATAGTAGAACTGAACATACAATTGTGTCAGCATTCTCCACCTTCTATGAAAACAAATGTTCTTTACTATTTCCAGCACCATATAACTAATACTGTTTCACAGGTCAGTTTTCACAAAGTTGAAAATATTCTACTTCACTAGAGATAGAAAGTCTGTATAGAAGGGGAGAGAGATTGTACTGATGGAGGTTAAAGATTGCCAGATTATCTTGCCAAGAAAGTTGCTAAAGTTATGTTCTTTGAACCTAAAATGAAATTTTCAGAAACCCCATGGGATAATAACCCAGATCTAGGAATCTATCACACTTTAAAAACACTTTGTGAAATTACTGCCTGCCCACACACTGAGTTGAATTCTTTAGTCAATATGGAAAAAAATTGATCCTTCTCCTTGGAGGAAGTTATTTTCCTTAAAATCTGTAAACTTAATCATCTTAAAAATTTCTCTAGGGATTTCAATGGAATAGCTACTCAGGAACTGAATGGTCAATAAATGCTTTTTTACTCCTTTCACACTGTCTATTACTTGGGACAAAATTGAAATTAAGGCATTCTTAAATATTTTCTAGTATTTTAAATGTCAGTTTTGTAGAGATCTCCTTAAGTCTGTGAAAAAAAAAAAAGTTGCAGATAAAGAGAAGAAGCAGGAAAAGCTCAGAAAAAATGTTCTCTGACTTGAGGACTTTACTAATTAGAAACACAAACAGAGGTGTTAAATTCAAAAGAGTAGACAATATTCAATTATCATTACTCAGTCTTTTTAATTAATGAGAAGGCTTAAGAAATGACTGGTTGGTTTTAAGAAGTACACTCATTTAGAAAATAAATAATTTACTTAAGGGCTTTTATCTTTATTGTTTTGTATTTATTTTTTTAAGCCTTCGGAAGGTGAGTACTTTCCATTGCATCAGGATTGGCTTAGTGAATTGTGTTATATAGTGCAACAGTTGTCAAAATCCTTTTACAAGTTGCAGTAAGGAACAAATTGAGAGTAACATTTGGTTTAGGAATCCCATCTCTGCTCATATAACAGTTTCAAACTGGACCAAACTTTGGCTCCTCTGATGTTTAATTTTTATCACTCTGTAACACCAACAACTAAAAATTACCCATAAGTTTCCTCATGATCAAGACAGAAGAAGATGGAGACATTTTATTCATCCAAGTCATCCTTAAGCACCATAGTGCTTAACTTCCAGGAAAACTTTCAAGTTTTCCATAAGATAAGTGTGAAAGTTTATAACAGATAGAATAGATATTTTTAAAGGCCTTATTATAAGATAATAATAGTAGATATAGGACTAGGACTAGAGGGAATGGCTTCAAGCTGCACCAGGGAAGATTCAGGCTGGACGTTAGGAAGTACTACTTCTCTGAAAGGGTGGTCAGACATTGGAATGGGCTGCCCAGAGAGGTGGTGGAGTCACCGACCCTGGTAGTGTTCAGAGAGCGTTTGGATGTTGTGTTGAGGGACATGGTTTAGCGAGAACTGTTGGTGAAGGGTGAACAAATGGTTGGACTGGATGATCCTGTGGGTCTTTTCCAACCTTAGCGATTCCATGATTCTATGATTCTATATCTAACAGTCTGTTACCCTTCTTCTAGATATAGGGCCCTACATGAAATGAGCAAGTACAACAGTACCACTGAGAATGCTTACTGTAAGAACAAAACATGAAATTTAACAGTGTAGCAAATGACATCTATCTACATAGCCAAATGAATAAAATATCTAACAAGATAGAGAGAGTCCTTAATTACTGGCTTGTTTTGGGAAACTAATACACAGTTAGGAATAAAGATAAAAGAAGAGATATCTTAATAGCTTAGAGGAATATACATATACTCTATCAAATATACTCTATCAAAAAGTGTTATTGTGCTCTTTTTATCTGTTGCCAATTCCATGGAAGAGGAGGCATTACTTTCCAAGTGATCTGCACACTTAAGCCAGCATAAAGATGTCTCAGGATCAGTTAGAAATGCAAAAATTCATTTCACAGTCTCTGAAAGTCATTGAAGCCAGTAGAAAAGCCAGGCCACATGACAGCATTTAGAAGATAAAATTGATTTAAGGTTGTGAGGTTAAAAATCAACATAGGATTTTGCAGACTTTACAATGGTTGTGATACTTGATTGTAATTGATCTCATTATTTTTTCACCTTAGCCAACATACTTTAACTCAAATAAATTCTAGTTCTATTCATTTAAAACTACTTTGAAATAGCAATTTACATTTATTTTTATTTTTTTCTGCTTCATCTGGTATAACATCTTGTAGAAGAAATAGGTTATTTCAAAACATTTTTGCTACCACATCTGTTTCAATGCTACAGCAGAACTTCAGATTCATTAAAATGCCAAGTAAATCCTTTAAAGGAGAAATTAATAAATATCCTCGCTGCACAGGCAAGGCTTCACTACAGGGTATTAATTTGTTTTCCACAATTGCACATACTGCAAGTAATATAGAAAGCTACTTATACTGTCCTTTTCAACTGTTGGAAGTCATTTTTAGCTTTGATCACATCAAGCATTAGCGTCACAATGATCACTATATTAATATGGATTAATAGATACATATATATTCTGGCTTTAAGGTTCTTCATTCTATTCTTATTTGTCTAAAAGAAAGAATACTTAACTATGCTCAAATTTTTTAAAGTCCTAAATTTAGATAACCCTACATTTAAAGGCACCGTGATTATTTTAGTCTCACCACATAGATTTCCCACTCAGATAATAAGGGATAATTTTAAACCAATATATAATAATTCTTAGATCACATACTGAAAAAGCTTTGAAAGTTTAAAAGGATTTAAGTTTATAGTGTTGTTTTTCATCATTAACATGGAAGTGTTTGTATATATTAAAATCCCATGTTGCTATATAGCCATGATAATTTCAATAAGGCATTAACAACTAGTCCGAAAGAGTATACTACTTGTTTTAGGACACTATAAGTAACTCAGCAGCTCCTGAGTTACTTATAATGGTTTTACATTATTTCCTAGTTCTACTCTAGTGTCACTTACTGTACCTCCTCTAGCTTGCTTGCTTCTGGCTGTAAAACGTATCTCGGGTTTACAAGGACTATGCCCACAGCAAGCAGTGAATCATGCAGCAGCTGAGAGCATACCTGGCCATTCAGATTCACTTGTCTTTACTATGGAATTTGCATCCCAGTCCTGAGTTGAGTGTTAGCCTTGGCCTGGTATTGTTGCACAAAATTCCTGTTGGAGCATGAAGACTAACATAGGTCAGAGAGATTTATCTGCAATATGGCATTATGAAGCAGTTCCCTTGTGTTGAAAGGCGAGTTTTATATTGATAGATATTATTAATGCTTGCAAAAAAAGCTGGTAATAAAGTGTTTGTAACTGGAAAGACATTTTAGCCTTTCACTTTGGTGCAGTTTAAATACCACTACTGTATGAAAAAATTCCCTGTAATATTTAGGTGCTGACCAACCTCATATGCCAACAGCACAAGCTTAGCTACCTGTCTGCCATAACTGGAAATAGCTTGCTTCTCACAGTAGTTTCACGTTGATGTGAGATCCTGCCAAGAACACAGAAGAATAGACAGTAGGTCTTCCTCAACTTAAGAATTTACTGCATGTTTTTCAGAAAATTACCAAAAACCACTTGTATTTCAAGAATTCAGTAGGTGACCCCCAGCAATGATTAACATGCTGTCCTAAGACATAGACAAATATGTGTTTGAATTCCCTTTTGGTGAGAAGGGAATTTAAGATACCTGTGAGAGCAAAGAGGAGCACAATATTCATCTCAATGCTCAGACCAACAAAAGCACCCCCATCCAGGAAGGCAACTGGGGAAGAAATCTGAGATAAATAGTCATGTAGTACAGGTCCAAAGAAGGGATGTCAGGCACTCTTGGTAGGCCTAGGCATTGCCATATGCAAACTACTCAGTTCTAGCAAATGAGTCTTTACAGATGATGATTTTTTTCTCTGCTTTGTTTATGAAATGAAAGCAATTAGTTTGAATATGTGGTTTCCAAACCTGGACTCAGGTGCTATGCCAGTTAAAATGAGAAAGCCTAAATACTCTGTAGATAAGAGCCTAAATTCTAAGGGAGAATTAGGAATCCCGAGTTTTGGGAATCCTTATGTTAGTTAATATCAGACATAAAGACAGCTTAATAACAATGAGGCAAAAATAATGGAAAGTGTAACAACACTGTGTAGAAGGGCACTGTATCCTGAGTCTCTCAAGTCGTGCACATACAATGGAATAATTCCTTGTCTGTGATCAAGACAACACTGAAGAACATTACAACAAATAGAAGTGCTGTAGCTGGAAAAAGACATATTGCATCATTATTACATATTACTTAGTTTTTAAGGCTTTTACCAAAGGGTAACACAAGTTTATGTCTCTTTCATAAATCATATATAAGATCATGGATCTCCTGTCCCTCAACAGTGCTCTAAGATTGGGTTATTAGGTTCACAAAAAAAAAAAAAAAAAAAAAAAAAGAAGAACATATTTTAAGCACACCACTTATTTATGTGCTCCAAGATAGAGACATTCAATTTTAAAATCTATCAGAACAACTTGTTCTTTAAAGTAGGCTTGAATGTACATTTAAATGATTTTTTGGGGTCCTTAAATAGTTGAAGTCCTTAGGCAACTACAAGGCTAAACAGCAGATGAATTGGGAATTATAAATATAATTGGCATTCTATACTGTGTTTCAGTAGCAGATGAGATTTTTAGGTATTTCAGTTTTGTCTGCTTCCTAGGAGAGATTTCACTTCTAAAAATTGAGTCAACAGAGGAGATCTATTCTATACCACTGTAAGAGACACAATCAACTTCTTCACTGTATTTTTAATTATTACCATGGCAGAAGTGTCTATGCTTTTAGGTACTTTCATCTTGTTACCAAAGCTGGTATGGTGATTTTGGATGACGACCAATCTACATGAAATTATTGGGATAAGCATTGCAATCAATAGCATTATTTTCCTAACTGCACAGGAAGAATGTGGAGCTCTTGGAGCGGGTCTAGAGGAGGGCCACTAAGATGATCAGGGGTCTGGAGCACCTCTCCTATGAAGAAAGGTTGAAGGAATTGGGCTTGTTTAGCTTGGGAAAGAGAAGGCTCTGGGGAGACCTCATTGTGGCCTTCCAATACTTGAAGGAAGTCCACAGGAGAATTAGATTATATAGTTAAAAGCAGATAGATGTTCCATAAAGTTAAGATTGTATTGGTACTTCTCCAAGACTCAAAGTGTCTATTTATACCCTACCACAAATTCAGATCAGGCAGCTGATTCCAATTTTTGTGGCTTAGTCTTCATTGGTCTAACTTCAGTCACTGATCTTTGCTTTTTTTTTTTTTTTTTTTAATTGAGTGACAACTCCTCTTATTAAGAACCCAAAACAACTACGTCGAATTATCTGACAATTTTTGTCTTATTTTATTTATCATAATATTCTACTATGATATGTTGTTATTAAATACTTGAGAATTACTCTACATATTTTTTTTTTCAAATGAATTCCTTTGAAATCTTCAAAGATTTTTTTTCTTTCTCTTCCGATGCTTTTAATATGAACCATTCCATGTAAAGATAAACTGTATCATAGTATGTTCGGACTTTGTGCTCTTCAGAATTGTCTAGTCATTTAAAGCTATTGAATAGCCTTGTACTTCTGTCAAAGGGATTTTTTTTTATCATTTACACTGTATAAACACTCGTATGTTCAGAGAAGTCTTTCTATGGAGATAACAACCTACTTCCAGGCTTCCATCACATTTATGCTTTCTTACAGTTAAGTACAAAGGGGATGAATAATGGCAAAACCACAACAAAAATGTGTGCAAGTTACCTTGTTTTTCCACAGAGGCTTACAAGTTGTCTTAAAAATGGAAGATCTAGTTTTTCCAGACTCTCAAGTTTAGGAGTATGAAAACCTAATCAGTTAAGTTAGAGTCGTTCAGGGTGACATTTTCAATTCCACATCTCTATCTCAAGGGTAATGAGCAGGAAAACAGGCACACTCTGAGTCTGGCATAAGCAGCTGGGATGGCAATGGGATTCCAGAAGACTTGCATATACATTATGTTAGAATTATCTGAATTTGTAAAAGTTATTTTTTGTTTCAGGGCATAGTCTCCCTGTCCCGTCCTATAGCCACTATGCCAAAATCTGTCTCCTACTTGATGCTTCTCTGAACATCTGAGTCTTGCATTCCTGTTGATCAATTTGCCTGATGGAGGACATAGATACATAGGCTATTACTGGTCTTTTCTGAAGTAGAAGATTTATGAGTTCAACCTCTTTTCAGATCATTTACCACAGTTCCTGGGCTTTTTGTGTGAGTACTCCAAAAATGACCTGCTAGACAGAAACAGATAACTTCAAAGAGAGTTAGCTGAACTGGAACTTAATATAATACATATATCTATTATATCCCCTTAATTCTATATACATTCAGTGGTAGATAAGATTCATTATCTTTATCTTCTACAGTTAATGAAGCAGAAGAGCTGTATTTCTAGACAGTGATCCACCTCATTTTATGATCCTGTCTCCTTATTATACATATATTATGAAATTCACAAATAGATACATAGAGAAATTAATGCTTTATGTGTAGTTTTGGACAACTAAAGTTAGAAGGGAGAAGTTCATATCCTAACTAAAGTAGACTGATACACCCTGGGGATACCTAAATCATGTACAAATGGAGTTGAAAAAGAAGTGTCCAGATCAGGACATCCTACAAAATCTGACAGAGCTTCAGCAGTTATTTCAATTCAAGTGGATCACCTCTTTTATTCTTTTTCCATCTAGCCATACTTATCCTTCTACTCCCCAAAAGTAAGGCTGGGCACCAAGTAGCTTTGAAAGTCACTGAAAATACCACAATTTATTTTCTAGATCTGGTCAAAGGAATTCTTCTAAAATACTTCTACTGTTAATTTAAACCATTAAAACTGTGAGTAATGAGGATGCAATAGGTACACAAGTGAGTGGAAAAAAGGAAATTTATAAAAAGTCTGCTAAAAAAAGCTTAAGACAAACCAAGTTATCTGCACAGTCTTGTTCTTGAAATAAAATTCCATCAGTCTGTGTTAATGATTCTCATTAAATGTGGTTAACAGCTAAAAATGGACTAGAGTGTTCATTTCTACAACATTATAAGCAGTCATTGCACACAGTAATAAATATAGAAAGAATGACTTCAGGATTTTTTTTTCCCTTTGAATTGAGTTGTCACCTATTAACTTAAACTTTAAAGAACAGTTCATTAATAAGCTGTCATTGATGTGTGACTCCATTATCAAAGCTCTTCAAGAAGTACATTTTCTACTAGAAGCTGCTGATTTTTCTAAGTACTGGGAATTATGCTTTGGGTCCACAGAGTATTCAACTGTATAATGCCGTAATATTAGGTGTATTTCATTTTATTTGTGACTACTGTTTAACTTTCAGGTTGCCAAAAGTATATATTCATGTCCCCAGACAATATACATTTGACTTTTAAAAGAGAAAAACTGAAACAGTCAGAAGTCAGACTATGTAAACTTGGCATTTTCTTATCTGAGTTACCTCTTGCAACTCATGTCACATTTCATCTACTGAAGTGAAAAGAGAAAGGAGAATAAGAGAGGAATACAGTACAGAAAAAAAATAAGAGAGGATAACACTGGATACATCTGACAGTCATTCAAACTAGCAACTTCCACGCGCTTCCATCCTCTACAAATGAACAACTCAAATGGCAAGAGCTGTAAGGCATAAATGGTTATCCTGTTACAACAAAGATATTATTTCCTCATGCTGAACTGGAATAATCCTGCCATTAGGTATGGCTGCATCACAGACTGAAATACATCAGAGGGAATCACATGGTAATTTAAAATAAGGTAGTTCTGGGAGCTGCAGTAGCCTGCAGCTGCACATAAACTAATTTTCTCTCCCAGGAAGATAAATTAGCCAATGAATTACTCAATATTACTATGGCTAGAGTATTTCTAGTATTTTCACTAGCTTGGATCTTTCAATGATGCAGCATTAAATGCAGTGTAGACTTCTGAGAAATGTAGGGGCTTCGATGTAGGTTTTGAAATGGAAGATTTGCCTTTGAAACACCTTTGAAGCGCACAGCCCTTCAGGAAATAATCGCTCCATGCATTGTTTAATTCTGGTTTTTTATTTTGGTGCATGTAAGTGTAATAAAGGTTAGAGTCGAGTTGTGTTAATTTTAAGAAAGTTGAAGGGTTTTTGTGGATGCAATATATGGAATTCCACAATTAGTAGGAATTTTCCTTGGATAACCCCTTTCTTTAATCAAAGTGATTACACATTAATAGAGTATCAGTCATACACCAGCTTCTAGTCACACAAATTTGTGTGACATTAAGTTTTATGGTGTGTTCATATGTCAAATCACTGCCATTATTAAGTAGCATCATTTTATTATTCATAGGCCCATCCCCAACAAACAGGATTTACCAGCTTTTTCTCTTTATCAGCTATTTTTTTATTGCTTGCTGCATATAAGGTATTCTACAGATACACAGAATAGAAATCTCATGAAATAATTACAAGATGATTGTGGTATAGTCAAGGAAGAAAAAGAATTGGAGTAGAATTTTTCTGTCTACTAAATTTTTATAGAGAAGTGAGTTTTCTCATAGTTAAGCTGCATTTTTGAAAATAAGTAAAGACCCAGCATGAAATAATATGAGTGTCCAACTACTAATTAATTACACTCAAATTTTCAATGAACTTCAAGTTAAAAAGTTGAGTTTTAAAGTTTAGAAGATTACTCAGACCATAAGACCAAAAAAAAAAAAAAAGAAAGAAAGAAAGAAAGAAACAGAAAAAGAAACAGAAAAAGAAACAGAAAAAGAAAAAGAAAGAATAAGAAAAAGAAAAAGGAAAAGAAAAGGAGAAAATTCTTAGCAAGAGCTTTTCATTCCACACCATTTCACTGAAAAGAAAAGTTCTGGGGTAGAAATGTATCATTTTCTAGAAAAGTGATATGAGGAAGGTTACCTGAGTTCAGGGTGGAGACTCCACTCAGTGCAACAAAATCAGATTTTATTTTCAATGAAAAGAAAGGAAGGTATTCAGGTATTGTCAGAAAAATGAATATTCATCTAGACTCTAGAAGACAGATCTGATGACATGCTGGGTCTCCCATTACAGATTTCACCTTGTGTGTACTTAGGTGTGTGTGTGTCCTCTTTCTTTTAAAAATAATATCAAAAAATAAATAAAATCACGTATTTCACAGAAGATAACCAAATAGACTCCTGGCCAAGATTAGCTCCAGATTAACTCCAAAAGAATGTATTTACACACATGATGATTATCAGTAATCCTGAATAAGATTCATTTATCCTGAAACATTCTAATCTGCAATGTAGTAACTTCCTCCAAAATTAGTGGCATTTTTCTAGTAACTCTGAAAAGCATGTGATCAGCCTACTTGACAGATGTCTATTTGAAGAAATAAATATCTTATTTTGGATGAAGGACACACTGCTAAAATGTCACCCAGCTATTCTCTTTACCTGTACCTTCATATTTTGCCTTTGAGATTTCCCTAAAACTCACAGCAGCATTCCCTGCTACTGTGTACTAGTATGTATTTTCTTATTTGGGCATTTGAATATACAGAAGAAAGCAAGTTTATCTGAAATCACTGCAGACATTCCCTGAGCCATAGTTGTTAATGATAAACAAAACTGAGCTGTTGGATAGTTTAATATTATGTTTCTGTCTCCCAGAACATATTTGCTGAATTTATTGCCAGTTCACAACATATTCTGAGAGATATATAATTGCTTGCAGGAGAGTAAGCCACAGGCAGATACTACCAGGCAGAATGCAATTCTTAGACAGAGATTTAGGGGAAAATAATTTTGATGGTGAAATCTTTAACAACAAAATCATAACCATTACACGACAAAAAAGTTAGATGACAGCAAGCTCCTAGCTCCTGTGCATTCCGAGAAATTAAACTAGTAGGACCTACTACTGAAAAGCAATCAGAAAGGCCAAGTGATATTTTATGTATTCATGGGGGTCTCAGAATAGAAGTAGCAGCTTTCAGTCTACAACAACATCTCTGAGGGAAGTGGGGTCATGCATTTCCATGCTGAGTTCTGTGACACCTTGCATAAGCACTTGTCATTTTGAATCAAATATTCAGATTCTGAGCATTAGCCAGCATTCCCAGGATCAGAGATATTGAGGAGAATAATGCAGAGAACTATTATGGACAGAAGCAGATCCCAAACCCAGTATTTTTCCAGACTTACTCTAACATCCATGTGCTTGCCTTGGCTGTATTGCAGCCCCATGTTGTCACACATGAATCAACTCATTTGAAGAATTCAGATCCATTGCTGAGTTACAGTAATAGATATTCCTAGTATTCTCATTCCCACTAACAATCATGCAACTCAAGACTTGCTGTTCACTGTTGCATGTACCTATTAGTAAGTTTAGGCAAAGCAAGTCTGTTTGAAAACTTATTTCTTCATACACAGCTGAAACTCCAGAAATCTTAATCAGCTTGAAATGCGAACGATTTGGGTTCAAACACAATGTGTGCATTAAAGACTTCAAATTCTCTCTTCATCTGCTAGTTACTTAATTGTCTTTTGTGTGTGTCTGTGTGTGTGTGTCTGAATATTCATATTTCAAGTTGCCCTTATTGGTCTTACTTCTGTGAATGAAGAACTTGGATTTCAGGGGGACTAATCAAACAAACTTGTTCTGATTAAAATAAAATAAAAATGTATTTTTTATCATATTATTGCATCAACTGGATTCTGACATTTTGTTTTAATTGTTTTGGTGTTTTCCTTTCCACTCCAAAGATGCATTATTCTGGGGACTCAATCTATTCTGACTGTGCAGGCAAGATGATACATTATTTTGAAAATAATATGGATATGAATTGTTTATTTCAAATAATATATAAACTCACTTGAAATTTTTATTTAATGGTTCCTTGAGGTTTATCAACTACATGCTATAGAGGAAGGTGTTTGGGGAATACAAATGTAGTGTAAACAGCATAATTCACTATCTAATTGGGATGTAAATGTCACCTTATTCTGATTGATGAGATGAATTCACTGTATACCTGTATGTCCTAGTTGAATCTTTAACCAATTTCTTAACTATCCCTGCATATTCAGAGCCTTTCAAGATAAGAGAGGATTTCTGAGGAACAAAGGTGGAACAATCAAGGGGAAGTTACTCCACAATTCTATGTGATACAAGGATATCCTTAAAAAAGTCATACAGTGATTTAGAGCCTTACTTTGAGAGGAGTTAAAGCTAGATTCAGTTTTCAGTTTTGCTACAGACATCCTTTATGACCTTGGACATTGCGCCAGAGGCACCAAGCCAATTGGAAACACAAGACTTTGAGATTTAACTGGAATTCAGATTGTCTGAATCCGGGCTTTAGCTTCCCTGTGCCTCAGGTCCCTGTCTGTGAAAAGAAGATAAATTGACTTCCCTGCTTCACAGTGATATTGGACAGACAAATTCATCTCAGACTGTAGGTACTACTGAGAGGTTTGTGTAAGTAACTATATAAAAATGTATTTTTACTTTTTGCTTCTGTCTTCAGCATACAGTGGATAAAACAAGTAAGGTATGAATCTGTCATTGGATATAGTAAAAACTACCATCCATATAATTCTACTATCTTCCTTCTTACATTCCTCTTGGCCAACACCCAGCACATATTAAATATACACACCTGACTTACACCAGGTATACATGCATATTTTATGTTATAGGGGAATACATGTTAATTTCTGAGTTATATGACCACATGGTTTATGCAAAACCATTTATGTAATTTGATAATTAAAATGTATCTGAAAGTTCTTCTAACGTGCTTACAGTCCATATACTATACTCAACTTGACAAAAGAATTAATAAATATGTATCTATTTAGTAGAAGCTGAATGTATTGGGTGCATTGCATGTAGTGGGACTTTATAACTAATAAGTTTGGTGAGTAACTCTCAAATGTAATTAGACTCCCTGAACTGTTTCCTGGAATTTCTGAGCTTGTTTCAGACTCACTTTATTTCATCAGTTATAATAAACATTTCTTCAAAGTACAAAACACTAAAGATATGAACAGAAAAACAAAGACTGCATTTTTGGAAACATAAGGATCAAACACTGTACTTTTATCACAGGATCTCCCATTTCTAGATGGCCCTCTTCTTCAAGAAAAATGTAAATGCTTTTTCAAATTGCATATTATAGTCTTAAATAATACTTAATTTGCCACTGCACCGAAGAGGGACCTCAGTATGGTGAGAATTATGTTCATAAACATAATTTTTTTTACTGAATCCTACAGTGTGTATGTAGGAGACACTATTTGTTCTTTCATCAACAGTGGTCTGATTATGAAAAATCAATTAATAATCTATTTAATTTCATCAACTTTTTAGAATTATCAACCTAGTGAAGATTAAAACCAAAATGTTTTTGGAATATAAAAATAAGGATTCAAGTATATCCCATATAGAGTTAAATAAATATAATGAATGCATTCAACAAATTCACAGATAAAGCAGCAAGTTTCTTATATGTAGAAAGGAGCTTTCTCAGACCCAGTCAATGCAACAGAGTCATTCCAAAAAATTACCATGCAGAAAAATAGAGCCAACGTATTGACTTCTGCAGATTTAGCCTGGGTTTGCTGCAAAGAGCTGATACTTTGATCCCCAAGGAATCACAGGCATCAATTCAGCCACATGCAAATCATGATTGACTTGAGGAGAATGATAAGACTAAGACATACAATACACAGCTAGCTTTTCATTATTTTCCAAAGATATATTCATATATTTCATTTGAAATTAACTCAGAAAGGAACCAAATCTATGGAAAGAAACCAGAGTAATGGTACTATGTATTATTTATTCTTTGTGTTTTTTACAAGAAAACTCATTAGCAGCTTTGCTAATTTGTTTGTTTGTCTAAATTGGCAGAGATAGTGATTAATTGAACAGATCACATACTGTCATGTCAGTCATAAGTAGAGGCAGTGGGTTGCCACTAAAAATGCAATGCACTTAGGTAGCTGTGAAAAAAACTTTTAAGCAGTATCACCTTTCTAATAAAGAGAAGAATATAGATGCTTTGGAATAGTATTTTAAGGTAGCATTACTTAAAATCAAGGTTATCTGTTTAGGTGGAAGCTCTGTGCAATTTTGTCAGTCTTGGAAAACCTCATTCCTAATAGCTACTAATTCAGTGCCTGAAGAGTCCAGGGTTTCTATTGAAAGTCTTAGACAAAAAGTCCCCAGAATAAAAGCTGGGACTTACCTGTCTACCACTTCACATAGAATTGGATAAAATTTATAGGGGTATCCCATGTCCAAAAGCTGGAGGATGTTGTATCCTTTCTTCAAAAAGTGGTGTAGAAAGGTATCATCTTGGCAAAAATGTCCATAATTTAAATGAAAAATACTTTATCTGATTACTGTGTTAAGCTGGTACAAAATAATTTAATTTTGAACTCACTGAGCTACCTCAGACTCAGTAATCATTTTCTCTTGCCACTTTATCCTTGCCATCCGTGATTCATATTCTTCATATACTTTTTTGTTTTGTTTTGCTCTTCCCATTCCTAATTTCAACCAAAGTACCAAAGCCTAACCAGCCTTTTTAGCTTATCCATATGTTCAGTTCTTCCAGTCAATTCTTCTAATATTTTTTTTTTTCATTTGTGTGGGTTTTGTTTTTTTTTTCATTTCATTTTTTATTTTTTAAACTACCACAGAGTGGTGTTGCATTAAGATTTAGAAAACTGTATGTGGTGATTCCAGGATGTCTGTCTTCTACATAATGGCTAATATATAGCTCATCACTCTTTGCATATAGTTTCAATTGTGTTACAAATATAGTTTAAATCATTTCTGAGCATATTTTAGAAGACTGTCAGATACTTAAAATGCAACGGTGATTTTCTCATTTTAAATAAATTCAGCTCTCTAATTTAAACGTATGCCTAAAGATGCTTTAAATGAATATTTACACAAGCATCATCTTATAGTATTTCTCTATTTCCTATCATTTTCCAGTATTAACTGTTACAGGTTATTCCCTTTTGAGAAATTTTGCAGGGGCTATTACAAAATATTAGATCATTAATTAATAACACTACTAGATCAACTTTCTATTACTTCATATGGCTGAGATATTCATACTTTGACAGCTTCATTGAGTTAGCAGAATTCAACAAATCAGTTAGGAGAGTCTGGGAGAAATTCTTAATTTGCCTTAAGGGCCCCCTCATTTGTGGAATTAAGGGAAAAAATAATGCCTTTCCTCTTGCATGGAAATTTCCTAGAACGCTTTTTACCTCTTTTCCTGAAAAAATATTGTTCTAATCTGAGGTCCTTATACTTGTGTGGCAACCAGGCATTCATACCTGTAGTAACCAAACACCTCTAAGTACTGCAACTAACATCTATTACTTTGCTTGTTCTCCACAGGAGGATTTCTCGAGGGAAAATAGAAACAGAATGCATATGATAGAAGAGTATACTAGACGCTCTGATCAAAAAAGATAAAAAAAATAAGCCAGTTCTTTGAATTAACACTGCACACTTTCTAACATCTCAAGATTGTTCATTGTCTAATGTTTGTTTGGCCTTTTTTTTTTTTTTTTTCCTTGACCAGTGAGGAAATGTTTTGATCCACTGTGACACAAAAATAGAAATGGTCCAGTACTATCAGAAAATCAAAGGTCACAAAAGCTGAACATTTTCTGGTATGGTGTTCAAAGAAAAACAGCAGCTGACAGGATGCAAAACAGATACATTTGCACTGTGGCACATAAGCAGCTATTCTTGAGTCACATAGAAAGCAGTAGCAAAGAATGAGTACCATCGGAAAGAATATTAAAAAAATCTTGCTATCTAAGCATGCAGGCAGTCCTGTTCTGGAAGACAGAGTAGATCACATTATGAAGGAGAAGCTATGACATTTGTTGGCTTTCAAGGAAAAGTGCCATCCAGAAGAACACATTTGAACATAGATCCATACAAAACACTGCATAGTGTGAGGACATCTTTCTGGTTTTGTATGACAGGAACACCCTAAAATCAGGAGATAAGCTGTGGGCTTTTCCCATGCAATTTTAAAAGGCCAGGACTGACTGTAGATCAGTAAGACATAAGTTTCTTTCATCTATTGAATAGGACTTGAAAGAGCTCAAGCAATATTAAACATACAGTCACAGAACAGAAATAATAGAATCATTTAGCTAACTGAGAACTCTGGATCTGAACTACCTCCGGATAACATCATACTGCTATAGTCATAGCTTAAAATCACGGAACAGAAATAGTGCAACTGAGTAACCACACTGACACAAAAATGCAAGTTGTTATTTTTTAAGCAACTTTCCCATGCCTGTTTTAGAACAACAAGCTCAGATAACATCAAGAAGACATGGCAAAATGCTGTACCCTTCAAAAAGAGCTAAACACTGTAGAAGAAGCTAGCGTAAGTTTCAGAAAACAATGTAAATCAAGAAATTGTCACAGAAAGCACAGACAGGCAGAAAGGAGATATGTCATACTTGAGCTGGAGAAAAAATAACTTAAGTATAATGAAGCTAATGTCAGGAAAATTAATTCCTGAATAATTCCTGATATTTTCTTGAGTGTAAGTACTCATGAGTAAAAATGTTTCAGTCAGTAATCTTAAAAAAACAAACAAACAAACAAACAACAACAACAAAAAAAAAACAACCTGCAACAGATGAACCTTTTCACTTGGTAACTTGAATTACCCCACAAATCAACCGAAGATGTATTACTGAGCTGTAGTAACTGTAAGAGATTATTCTTTTGCATCACTGTCTCAAAGCCTGCTGAGAGACACAGATGAACAAGTCCAAGCAAGTCCTGGTTGAGGCCTTTGTCTGGAGAACACAGACGGACAAGTCCTGGTCAAGGGTTGCGAAATCCTTTGTCTGAGGGACGCAGATGGACAAGGCCAGGAGTGAAGAGAGAGAGAGAGACGGAGAGCTTAATGGCCAGGAAGCAGTCTTTTGTGTGGGCTTATCTCGAGGAAGATAACCATTTCAGGAGGTACTGAACATGCATGACTCTTACCCCAGGAATGCAACGTTGGCAGAAGAAGGATAAAAAAAGGGACGAACAACCATGAGATTAGGTTTTCTGACAATAGGTTCCTGACAAAGAAGAGGTTTCTGACAACAGATTCCTCATGCTGAAGAGAGAGGTTTTCTGACAACACATTCCTCACGAAGAAGAACAAGAACGTTTCTGACATGAGAAGCCTCACGACCCGCCTCTCCCTCCTGGACTTGCTCTGCGCTCTACCTGCTTGCTCTCTAAGGCTGGCTACTCTGCTGCCGCTCTCCCCCTAAGAGGGTGTCTGCTATCAGATCCCTCACTAGCAGAGTGCCTGCATGCTGATAGACTCTCCAGGGCCTGCTACTGGAGACCTGCTACTTCCTCCTGGACTTACCTGCCCCTTCTTGTTGTCCAAGACCAGCCACGCTGCTGCTGCTCCCCGCCCTGTGCTTTTGCCCCAGACCATCAGAACGTCATGCAACAGGACCGCTGCTGGACCCTGGTGGTGGCTATCCCCACTTTACGCAATTCTTGCCTCTTTCTATTGCCCATCTTCCCTTCCCCATCACCCTACAACAACCAGTTCTTCATGGAATATCAGGTTATTAAGAGGTGTTATGGCAGCCCTATTACTAAATCATGTAAAACTAAAAAAGACTATTATGAGTCATAAAAAGGAATTTGGAATCAAAGACTTTTGAATTGCACTGTCTACCTGTGTGCCTATAATCCAGTTCAAACAGATCTTTCTTTCCTAATTAATACAGAAATATAAAAAAACAAACACCACCACCAAACTAAAAACAAAAACAACCAAAAACTACACCACAGAATTTTGAAATAAACCAAAACAAACTTTCTCCAAGAGTTTCCTACCAACTCTGTCTATATTAATTCAAATGAAGCATGATTTCTGTCTTTTTACATTGCAATTCAATGTAGACTCTTAAAACAATATCAGAATAAGCTTTTGTGCCTTTCTCCCCTTTCTGAGAAAAATCACATCTACGTAAAATGTCAACTAAAGACAAACTAAAGATATAATTTCAGATAATGTTTGTTGTCTAATATTTCTTGTATTTGTCCAGCTTCTGAGCAACATAAATTGAACACTCTTAAATTTCTGTCCCACACAGAATATAATATTAATGTAATTTTCATGGATTTTCTGCCTATTTTTCTCTCAAGGAAAATTGTTTAAATTTGTCTCGACACAATTTGAGCTTTGTTGTACCTGAAGTGAATAAACTTGTAAAGCAACTGCAGTGACTGGTATCTACAAGATATGCAATAAATGTGCAATTTGATTAAAATCTGACGCAAAGACGTGAGTTCTGGGAAGCATCTTAAAAACAAACAGCTTGTGCTTATAAGGATGAAAAACCTTTAGCAATACTTGTAACCTAAACTTTCCTAGCGATTGTGAAGTAGCGATTGTGGTCTGTAGATGTCTGGGGTCTTGGCCACACAAGGTTTCTGGACCGTCAAAAATCTGTTACCAGTAACTTATGATGGTTGCAAGAAGATGCTAATTCACTGACTCCATTGCCAACAGGGTAGCTGAATGCCCTGGTGACACCGTCTGCTAGGCTGATAGGTATTTAGAAAGCTAATTTGAAGGACTGGACTCTACACAACCAAGCAAAAAATATCTTACAACCACAAAAAGATTGAAAGAAGCACTTAGTTCTTCCCATGAGAAATCTAGAATGTTCAACTGGATGGAAGACATTTCCCACATTCACTTCACAGATTTAGAATGTGGCTGTGAGGCTGAGAAGACAGAAACCTCTGCTGAATTTCACAAACTCAGTGCACTTTTTGTAGGCAGCAACCATGTCCTCAATGATCCCTTCTCAATGCTGGTTCCCTTCAACTGTTACTTTAGATTTCAAGATAGATATTTCTGCTTTCAGAATACAGACTGGGAGCTGCAGATCATTCACCTACCTCAGATATATAAGTGCTATGAAGAAAATCTGTATTCCAGTGAATTTCTTCCACCCTCTCTGGAACCTGAGTGCATATAAGGGAGAAATTGGTACCCTTTCATGATTCTTTTGCTCACCTCTTCCACTATGCTAAGCTTCTCCACAATAATTGGTGCATGACTGGTGTACTTGCATCCCTGGCAGGTGAAAACACAGTCATTTGTTACTTCAGCACTGAAGTGGAGAAAAAGGGCACTGAAAGCCAGATCATCATCCAGTTTATGTTGCACTGGGCTACTGCCCTTAACTTAGCTCAAGATTTGCTTTTCACTCTGCTACTTCTTGAAAACATTAAGGAGTCCAGAGAATGGATATGTGAAAATTTTTTGGTTAGAAAATTCTCCTGGTGGACAGAAGACCTTAATTTATTCTTTATTCCACTAATATTTTCATGAATCAGGCCTGTGACAGGCAGGAACGTAACCAAGCACACATTCAGTAAAGACAACTGTAAATTCTTATTACACAAAGGTAAGAAAAAAAATGTAAGAAATGTTGTACTTATCACTAGAGAAAAACTAAAAGAACAAAACACAGCCTATCAAGTAATGCAAAAAAAAAAAAAAAAAAAAAAACCCTAAATCACTATTAAGTCATACAAAACAACAATGAGACCATATCTGATGAGATCAACATTTTAACTGAAATTTTTAGGAGATGAAACAAATTAATTGTTTATGAAAATAGTTTATTTTCACTTATTTAGCTTTCTATTAACATCTCTTCATTTAAAGAACAAGTACACTTTCCCCTACAGTGATTTATTCCAGGAGGAAAAGGGGAGAAACTGCACTTTAGCTTAGAATACAGCAGGGTTTCAGTCCAGTACTGAAAGATTCCAAGTCAACATCTCATAAAATTTGTGACAGATCTGCAGTAAAATTTCTTTGACTTAAGATCATTTATAATGCTGTGTACAGCTACGACAGAGCCAGGGAGAAGAATTTCTCTCACTGGGTGTCAAGTCAAAATTCTAAAATTTAACATATTGATTACAAGGCAGCTCTGAAGCAAGTGTAGAGCAGACAAATGGTGATACACAGATCTTCTCTGCAATTACTTAAGAATCTCTCCTTGGACATAAAGTCATCCATGTGATGAAACATTGTAGGCCCACTCATGGTACCGAAAAGAAGTGCTGTAGTGAGATCAAAGCCTACTGGGATATCACACAGTATCCATGCTTCAGGCACTTAATATCTCCTCAAAGATTACAGCTGAGTTCATTATATTTATAACCATTTCCCAAAATAGTTAGCAAGCATTTTTTTTTCTTATGCTTCTATCTACAAATTAATTTTAGTTTTCTCATTATAGATTCATAAATTCTGTGGCCAGAAGCAACACCGTATTAATCTGTGAATGAGGGCCAGAACACATCTTTTATTCAGCTTTCCAAAACACAGATCTATTGTATAAAGGCTAAAGAGCACCCACATATGAGAAAGCATTCCACACTATCCTTCTATTAAAGAAAAAAAGGGGAAAATTAGAAATAGATCAGAACTTCATGTATAGCCCAAATAATCTATTGAGAAATCAGCAGCAGTGAAAAGCACAAAAAGATAAATGGACTTAGAGGACAAGATCTAGATTCGAGACTTGTTTTAATATTCCTTGGATTTTTTGTCTTTTTTTTTTTTTTTTCCTCATTTAGACAGTAATATCAGCTCAGGAAATAGACATCACAATGTGAGACAGGAAGATTCAGTAAGATTAAATAGAGGCTGAATTATTTTCTACATTTGTGCAGTATTTCAGAAATAGTGTATTTCCAGAGAAAAAATGAAAGGGCAACAAAAGCCATTCTGACCACTACAATGAGAAAGGTAACCTATTATCCAAATGTACACTGTTCAACTCACAAGGCCCTATCTAGGCAAGGTGTGCAAATACTGGAGAACTTCTGCTTGATAATTAAGGCATTTTTGTTGAAAAAAAGAACTCCCAGATCTTATGGTCATGCCACCTGTTCACCTGTTCCATGAATTTTAATTATTCCAGATGCAACCAATTCTACTCTCTGCTAGCATGTCATACACCTGAGCAAAACACCTCTGGTCATCTCATATAAGTTGTGTTCTGGGGTCAGGTTATTAAGTCAGTAGTGAAAACCACATTCTAATTTTAATATAATGTGGAATTGATTTGGTCCCAGCCAGTAGTTAAGCACTTGTTCAAAGCTGCTTGCTCACAAAAAGTGGGAAAACTAATGGGTCAAGATAAAAAACAATTTAATGAGAGAAGAAAACAGGAAAATAAACAAATGATGCATAGGCAGTCACTTATCTCCAACAATCAGATCAACGCTCAGCCAGTCTATGAGCAAAGGACATCCTGAATGGCAAGATCCCACTCTGTGATGTCACACAATATGGAATAACCCTTTGGCCTGCTTGGGTCAGCTGTCATAACTGTCTCCTCTCCCAGGTTCTTGATCCCCTCAGCATGCTTGCTGAGAGAGCAGAAGGATGAAAGAGAAAGCCACAAAATTGTGCAAGCGCTGCTCAGTAATGGATGATATGCTGGTCTGTTATCAACATTCTTTTTAACACAAATCCAAAACACAGCATCATAAGGAGTGTTACAATAGAAGTTAACTTCCTCCCAGCCAGACTTAATACAGCAGTGAATATACATGTTTATTTTATGCTCTTAATATACAGCCTAGATTGAGTTCATTCTCAATTACCTATGGCAGTCTGTTTTAAACCTGTACCTGCAATGCAAAACATAGCTTCTCTGCACACTAAACAGAGGAAAATTAAAAATTTAGTCTTCATTTTTTCCTTTATTCTCCATAGCATCCACAAGAACATGCAAGTTCAGTCCTTTATAAAACTTACTCTGGATCTCAGTCTTTCTCCAAAAACCTGTACTGTTATAATCCTTAGAACTTTTGCAGACTATATCCTACACAGCTTTGCTTAAAAGGCACATGATGGAGGAGAATTACTCATTTAAATGATAACTTACATTTGTTTGCCATCCATTTTTATTTATAGATACAACTGAAACTTGCACTCATGCTTCTAGACATGAAAATTCTAATACCAAATTTAGCATCTGTATTTGAATAACAATACGCTTCACAGTGATTGCAATGTGGTTAATAATAAAACATTTTGAACTATAAAAAACAGTAGAGTCAACATTGATCATATAAATGAAATACTTTTCAAATACAATTAATTAGACTTTCTTTTTACATTAGAACACAATTCTATGTCTTAATTTAGTTAAAAAAAGAGCTCTGATTAGAATTAAAATTTAGACCTTTTAATAATGAACTAACAACTAAATGCACAGAATAGAATAATAGAAGAAACAAAAGCCACCTGCAGTACACCAGCAGAACAATGCAAAATCTGTATCTTTATATTTTTCATTTCTTTGTCTTTTTTTTTTAATAATAACATGATGAAATTTGGACTTTATAAAACTTATTATTTAGAAACAAGATTCTGAAGCTTGATTTTTACAGTAATTCAGTGACTTAAAAAAAAAATCAAATTCAAATAACGTACCCCCCTTTAAGTCTCCTTTTCCACCCAGTTAGGAATCCACTTAGCACGCTTTGTTTTAAGCATATGCTTAATTGTAGACAAGGTATCTTTAGGTTCTTAGAAGTCAGTCTCAGAATTTCCTTCCTATGTACTTTCAGAAGTGAAAGGAATGCCTGAAGAGTCAAATATTCATTTATCATCCCTAGGTGCTGCCACATCAATACAGTCTCAAAAGAAAAGACAAACTCTGAATTTAGAGAGATGAATGAAGGTCCTGAAATGAAAATTAATGTTCACAGTAAAGTGTCCATAGAAGATAATTTTTAGACTGTGGAGGTTTAACTGAGGATGGGTTTAACAAAGCATCTGAGAGATTTTTAGTGCACATGCTATTATAGGGCCAACTTTCATTCACGAGCTCTTCAGACCCTATCTGTAAGGCAGAGATATATGTTTCCTCTTGGAAACTGAGGCAGTAAATACTGTCATTTGGCTATTTGTGAGGAGTCAGGGACACAAGTCAGAAAGTCCTCATGGGAAGGCTACAGGACAAGGCTGTGAATAAATATTTAGAAGCCAACAAATAACAGGCGTAAGCAGAACTGACTTAAATTTAGATGGGATGGGGTGACAGAAGGGTCAGAAAATGTTCATAAGTGTAGGTACTATACAGTACCGAGCTGCTAACTTAGGATCTAAGTGTTCTTAGTACTTAAGTTATTAATACAAGAAAATGAACAGCAACCCAGCTACACTGAGAATTAAAAAAAAAAAATTCTTAAATTACATACCTACCAAAACACGGATTGAAATCATTCAATTGAGAAGAAATTTAATGCAGATAATCAGTTATAGATTCATGTAGTGAAAGTGCTGTCACAGTAATAAGGTGAAAGACAGCAAGAGAGATGAGATGTAGCAGACGTAATTAAGGAATTGAGGTCCTGATTTTTAAAGATTTTTAAGCAATCCTCTATAGGAAGGCTGAAAAAGAAGATCCTGACAACTCTATCTCTTCCTGGGTAAAATGTTAAGTGATTCAATTTTTATTTGTTTGTTTTTTTTTTTAAATTTAATTTTCCCTATACAGCCAAAAGGCATTTCACATACTCAGAGGTCTTTTGGGAACATGAAAATTTCACCAAACACAGATCACTAAGCAATTTCTAGATACTTAGTGTCATTTGTGTAGAATTCTGGTATGCAAAGCACTCTCTGATGAAGACCTGTGTTTTCCACTTTCTTAAATCTGAAAGGATATAGGCCTATACTTTCCACCTTCAAAGCAAGATCTTTAACCACTCAGTTTAAACTACTGTTTGATAGAAACATTCTTCCTATAGAAACAAAGAAACAAATACATGCACAAAACTCAAAGTATCAGAAAAATGGCAAACAAGAAGATGTATAGCAGCTGGACAGAGGCAATTTAGAAGGTGGGACTCCAGTGGCTAGAAGCTGTAGATCATGATGGCTGGATTGCACCTCAGAAATTTAAGTTCTTTTAGGAAGAACAGCTTAGAATATCTCTTACATTTTAGGAAATATCTTCTTTTAGGAAGATGAACTTGATGAAGCCATGCTTAATTTTCCATGCTTAACCAATCTCAGCAGCATTAAAAATGTGCCATTTTCTAGTCTATTGCCAAGTGCACTAGCATAACTAGTAAGTAAAACTTACAAGAGGATCAGGGTTCTGGTGTAAGCTTTTGTGTACTGTATCAAAATTCTAAAGACCCATATTCTATTTTTTTCTCCCAGTATTCCCAGAATATTTATTCTTTTTTCACTCTGAAGCTCCAGACTTCTATCCTTCATCTCCAGACTCCTCAGTAGTGGCTCCTACTGACTTGTATCTCTGTTTATCTGTACTTCCCTAAAGGGTTTCATCCTTAGATATTTACTACCACTACCTTCTGGCAGCTCCTCACTATTTGCAGGTAGCTATTGCAACAGACTGCAGACCCTACATGTCTTTTGTTTTAATATAAACAGCAGCAAGAAAAGAAGCAGAAGAGTCTGTCTGTTTCCATAATCCCTATGAGCCTAAGGGCTACAACTCAGAAATTGTGATCCGCGTTATGTGTGCACTACAGAAATCAGTTAAAAAGAAAAGAAAAAAAAAAAAAAAAAGCATCTGGAACTGGATTTTGATTTGCCTTGACACCACTCTACCTCCACCTCCTCTCCTTCCCCACCATCCTTTTTTTCTTCCCTTTTCTTCAGTAGCATGCTGAACCATAATAAACCAAGAAAGGTTAATTCCTACAAAAAAAAAGTTAAGTGCAATCCATTTATTTTCAGCTGGAAAACTGTTGTAACATTTGATGCACTGCAGCAGCCTTCTTGCCAGAAATAATGAGAATAACTGGCACTTACTAAATGTTAAGAATAGGTCAATATCCTTCTTGAAATGAAAAGCATTGAACCTAAAAACATTGCAAGTATCTTGGAGCTGATGGACAGCCTGGAAACCTTTATATTCTTGTTATCTAGCCTCTCTTTCCAAACATAAGAAAATACAGTATATAACAGTCATACATTTATATAGGCTTCGATCACAGGGTTCTTTATGTATCTGGGGTTGCAGATTGCCTCTGGAGTGCGTGATAGTACTCTTGATTACTCATACAGGCTGAAAACTTATTGTGAAAACTACAATTAACTTTTACATCTCCTGTTACAGACACAGAACTATCTTCAGCAGAATCAGAGTTGCATGAAGACAGTGGGGTATTCTTTGTGGGATCAAAGCTATGATAAGTTTAGCGTAGCAGAAGATATGCCAACTCAGTCCACAGTCGATACTACCATTATTTTAAGCACTCTTACAGAAGTATTTGCATAAGTCAATTGCTACTTGTGAAACCTGTTAGAAAACTTGATAAGTGGATATTCAGTGCTCCCCAGATTTTTGAAACTTTTAGTTTATCGTGTCTTACTGCTATTATATTTAACTTAAAGTAACTAATGTCAAGTCAGACTGTACTATCTTTATGAAACTTGCTTGTGTCCTTCTGAACTCCTGTACTTCAGATTTCTAATATTATACTACTTCCTGTGCTAAGATATACTAAGATTAAGGCTTTACAGTAGATTTTCATGCTAATTAGCACTAAATGTATTCATTACATCCACTGGCATTTCAATATTAATACACTGTTTCTTTTTTCCTTCACTAGCAATGGATAGCGTCACTTTCAATGTACATAACAGCTATGGACAAACATCTATAGTCTCCCTGCCTTCCTCCTTGTTCTAATTATGCTCAGCTGTTAGAACAGTTTACAATTCTTTCTTGAAATAGGTAGATTGTTAGTGACACAGCAAAACCCCAAATTCAAAACTTCTCTGCTGTTTGAAGGCTGCTGTAAATGTGGCAGCAATCTTCTCAAAGGATTGAGGGAATCAAAGGATCTACAGGTCTTTAAATTTCTTGCTATTTAATAAGTTAGCAGACACTGTATTGAAGGATAGAATTAGTGAACTAGATAAATGCAAGTTCCTTTCTAAGTTGTAGTTGTTTTGCCAAGTAGTGTTCCACAAAACTCTCAGCCTGCTTTGAAGGGTCAGCAAGTATGTGGGCAATATGGTACACTCTGCTGGGGCTTTTAATTAAATCCCTTAGCTGTGAAATGAAGGAAATTCCTAACACACGTAAATAACTTCAGAAAGAAGGATATGACTGTAAAACAAGTAGCCAATTCTAGTGGATGAAGGTCTTCTTCAAAAAGGAAGTGAAACTGCACAAGAGCGTATGACGAGATGTGCTGTTCAGAGCAATGAAATACCATGTGGAAAAAAGTATGGAGTAAGCTGAAGTTTACTGATGAAACCACAACATTTATTAATTGCATTATATATGTAATTATATTAGTGTTAATATAGTGATGTAAAAGTTATAGTACAGGCATGACCTGACTGAAGAAGGACCTTATGAGACCAAAATGAGGGCACTGGGCACTGAAGTCACCATTCATAAGTAACTACAGAGTCACACAAAAAAGTTAGCTTGGCACTTGGCAGCAGTCACAAGGCACATGAAATGTTAGGGGTTGAGAACTATTAATCGTACAAATTACCTCTGCATATTTCTGTTTCACCATTTTGCAGTTTGCAACAGTGATCACAGAAAAGCAGCTAGTTATCCAATATCATTAACCAAATATTTCAGCATAATTTTTAGTAACCCCCCATTCAGTGGACATAGGTATAACAGCAGCAGGACAGATTAGTACAATGAGAAAATGTTACAAAAAGAAGACAGCTCACCCATCTCCAAAGATTAAAGCTCTCAGAAAAAAACACAAAAAGAAAACATCTCCAGCAAGAAACCCTTTAACAGTGAGTCAGCCCTTAAATGAGGTCTAAGAGAGATGGAGCCAGGTTCCACCCCTTCTAATCACACAGGTGAATTGCCTTCACCTGTGCTCCAGGGCTGGCTGGGTCCTTTCCCCAGGTGCTCCATCAGTGGTTCAGGCCATGACTCAGCAGATCCCTTACAATCTGTCAAGAAGTAAATAAAACTATGTTTTTGATGGAAAAGTCTCTTGCAGAGAAAATCCTTGACAGAAGTTAGCATATATACAGTTCACTTTTTTTTTTTTTTTAATGTGCTTTTCTTCAGTTTCATCCAATCCTGAAAAAACAGGTTGAACAGCATATAGAGAAACTCACTCTCTTTTTTTCACCAAGGTCAATAAATTGTTAATGTCTGAGAGTTCCCAAGAAATTCTGCTATCAGTGTTAATTTTAATCAAAGACATGAGCAAACGTCAGTTGGATGTCTAGAGAGTCCAAAATTAACAACGTATATATTCCTAAAATATGAACACATGCTTGCACCTTTAGAAAAGGGATTTGAAAAATCATCTGTCTACTCACAACACCAGCCATACAATTCCTGTGTACAATTTTTAAATTATAGTTGTTTGCTCCAAAGAAGACAATATAACGATGGAAGACAAAAGATCAACTTATTTGCTTTTGTGAGAGAGGTCAAGAAGTTGTATCCTTTTCTGAGATCTCAGAAACCAAAACAGTTAAGATAGCCTTGGACTTTCTTGTTTATTTTGTGTTCCTTTGTTGGAATTTTCTACAACAGTCCTATTGTCCTTTAAATAGTAGATTCCGGCTCTAAAGTGTTAAGGATATCTTTCAACAGTTCTATTTCACAAATTAAAAAGATAAAGTAAACAGGAAAATACCTAAGTGGGTAAAACACTTGTAACTAAACTGCTTGATAAATTCTAGTATGAATAAACATACCATTCATACAGCCTTCTACATTATCTAGCTAGTTTAACAAATGTAAATTAAGTACTTGAAGTCAGCAAAATTAACTAAAATAGATGAGGCTTACAAATGAGTAATTCTGTACAGCTGCCATTTGTTCAATATTATAAAAGCGCTCTTAATTTGATTTAACACATCTCTGAAGTGACTTCATTCTATAGATTTATGATCTGAATTTGCATTTTTTTTGCTTACGCTAGGGAAAATAAAAAGAGCCAATTTCACTTGGAAATTTTCATTTATATAGGCTGTTATATAAATCTATTTTGTAGTGCTTTGTGGTGCAAGTAACAGCAACATCAGTGAACAGGGTTCTATGGTAATTAGGGATAAATGAATATATCTGAGTAGCAAACATTCAGGTTTTTGTTTTGCTTTGCTTTTTATTCCCCATAATACTGGTTATTCTTCTACTGATGACTTTGAAAACCTAGTCAAGCACAAATGGTTGTATGATTTCTTAATCAGATTAGAGATAGGCCCTCAATCAGTACTACCTAGTTTCAGTGATTTAGCACTCTTCTCTTAGTTTGGATGTAAGCACTCCAGCCATTTAACAAATAGTGCAATCATCCATAATCAACTTTCTGGATTCAGTAGATCTGTATCTTATCTGGTATAAGTAGAAATAATTTTACTGGCTTCAATGAGGCTATTTCAGAGCATTCTTATCTCTGTCATTGTGTGGTCAACATTTTTCTGACCACAGAGAAGCTTTTCAAACTTTTATATAAATTTTATAGTTTAGTTCTACCTAAAGTGATCATTAAAAAAAAATAAAAATAAACGGGGAATCTTATCATCTATGAAATTGTGAGATTAATGATGTGAAAGATGAAAAATCTGTAAATATATTATCAATATGTTGCTGACAGACTGTAATAGGTCATTAAGATTTTCGTAAACCTGTAGTACGTGTACTGCATATTGAGGAATAAAACTTGAAAGCATAGTTACAGAGAAGTTATTGTGTTCAATTGTGGGAAGATCCTTTTTAAGAAGAAATGTTCCTGAATAGGGAACACAGGGGACAGGGAGAACTTTCACTCAAAATTTATCTTATGCTGGTTGGATATTCACAAAAAGCAGTTGTGTTTATTTGATTTTAATTCATTAAAAATCATACAGTAATCAATAACTGTCTTAATCATATAAGGACAGTCTCAGAAGAGTTCAGCGTCTGTTGTCACTTAACTTTTGGCACTTCAGGGAGGTAACTGATGCATAATCTTTAAGGCCTCTAGTAGATGTCTAAGTGGACAGCAAATCAATTACCAAATTCCAAAGTATTCTGAGTAGAGCTCACAAAATCCTTTTAAATAAGCTCTTAATCATTCCATGAAATAACTCAATTGACCATATGGCAAAAGACAGGAGGAAAAGTCATGGCAGTAAAACAAGTTGTTATTTCACTCACAAAGGGAAGGGTTAGTTCTCAGTCCTATCTTGAGTGCAATTTAATATAAAGCCAAAAAAATATAAACAGTAACTAGCACAGGAACCAAACCTTTCATTAATACTATGAATTGCTAAATTGGAATCCGATCTTTTCCAAGTATTGGTATCCCATAGCTGTTGGGCAGAAATAATTCTCCCTCTTTTACTCATTCACTACAGTTTCCCAGATCATTAATGTAATTAATTTTATCTTGTTTGCTTGCCTCTTTTGACAACGTTCTTTAACCCTATGAGAAACTTAAGGCATTTTCCATAATGTAGTTAAATGTTTTGTTCCACTACCAGCACACTTTTGCTGCAGCAATGGAGCAAATTTGAAAGCTAGTCTCAATCAACCCATGGCTGCTAAGAACACAACCACACTTTATATGGTGATTATGTTATTTATTTTTCAGAAGTTAGTTCCAGCAATTAGAGAAGATGTCTTAAAGTCTAAGACTAATCTGCAAAGAAAAAAAAGGTAAAGAAAAGAAAAAAGCTATATCTATAAAACCCAACTAAACCAGAGGCAAATCTAAACAGCTAGAGGTCATTTTGTTTTATGAAAGTCTGCTGCCTATATCTGAATGCACAGATATTTGATTCATTTTCAATGCAAGATGATATGTTTTACATATTAAAAAAAAACATTTACCAAATACTCTTAACTTCTTTTCAGCCTTCTACTTATACTACTTCCCTATGAATAAAAAGAAATATATGTAGGTCACTCTGAAAGCAACGCCTCCTATTTATATCCATGGAAACCACAGTAGATACAATGAGTACAATAATACGGCTTGATAGAGCAAATTCTCAATTAGAAAACACTATCTTTCAATGTAGTCACCACTATTAGCTATGCATTTTCACCTGCAATGAACAAGAGCCTGCACGGTATGATCATAAAAATCTACACAATAGGAAGTGACCCACCATTGTCACTGCTGAAATGCACTATCCACCACCTTGCTATGCTCACATTCAGTGTTAGTCTCTATAAATGTTCAGATTCCAAAGTTGATGAATGTCAGTTTGTTCCATTATTTCTACATAAAGACATTCAATGACACATTTTTCTTCATATGCACACTTCCATGTAGATGCCATTTTGTCAGACTCCCTCTCTGCTGCCATCTGTCTCACAGCGATAAAATTTAATGAAATACTGGTGGGAAGTTTCAACTTCTACTGCCATACCACCAACATTTACCTCTGAGATTGAGGGCCAACATAATAAAATAGGAGGCATTACTTTCAGAGCAGATCCATAGACATATGTACATAACACATTTTACTTCACTTGTCCAGATTTTTAACAAATGTGTATTTTGAGGCCATAATGCTAACTATATGGCTAGAACACTGTGATTATTTGTAATCTTCATTTAATGAATGGTTGTATGAAACATAGATATTCACAGTCATGTTTCTGAACAAATACTGAACAAATACTGAACAGATACTGAACAAATCAATACAAACAAATAATATGGAAGCAAAGACCATGTCTAGTAGCAATGTCTCCACTTAAAAAGTTGGCCATATATTATCTAAATTTTCATTTTATACTGCAGTCTGTATACACCCAGTAGACATTTTTTGGATCTGTAGTATTCTCTTACTGCCTTCCTGAAAAATGCAAGATAAGGTCATATTTATTACCATCAGTTGTACAGATTCAGGCACAAAAGCAGAGGAAGAAAATAGTGGATATTTGTGTTCGGGTGCAGGGTTCTGTCATACAGGCCATCACCTTCATTCGTGGTAAATATATATATATATATATATATATATATATATCTGTTTTGCAAAAGATCTAATGAAGTGCGAAGGTTTATGGCTGCTTCCTTAATCTTAAGTGCTTTTCTATGCAGTCAGTTTCAGCAGTAGGAATGAAGTTTCTTACTGTTGCTTTAAGATTTTTGCACATGATGAATAAGATTCTTTTATAGTCTGGAAACACTGATAATTGTATTTTGTACACTCTACACAAAATCCATAAAGTTTTCCATAGTAAAAGTACTTCTTCTTTCCATAGCAAGTTCTTCCATAGTATTTCAGGTAATGAAGAATAACCAGAGCTATGCTGCATTGAGAGTCATTTTTTCATGAATTAGAGGTTCTTGGAAACTATGTGCAGTAGACATAATAGCAGTAACAACCATCCGTCTTGTGAATGACAGTGACAAACGTTGCTCAGAGCTTTATGTAACATGAATGTCAAAAAGCACTCAGTCTCTTAAAAAGTAGTCAGAAATCATGCAATGGGACGCATATATGATCCTGGAATAATCAATCATTCAAATGTATTTCCTCTACACGCCAAAAATGTATTGAGAAAGCATTAGGTATATTTACCCTCAGACAGAAATCTGACATAGCTGAATAAAAAATATGAAATACCTGAACAAGCCTAACCACACTATGCTAACTATGTTTTCGCTATGAGTTTTTGCAGAAGTTAAATCTCATTAGGAATAAGAGTACCATCACTTACCACTGGAATTAATATGCTGTTGTGAATGCTT
Source organism: Gallus gallus (assembly GCF_016699485.2). Lineage (NCBI taxonomy): Eukaryota > Metazoa > Chordata > Aves > Galliformes > Phasianidae > Gallus > Gallus gallus. The sequence continues at coordinate 66,799,845 of NC_052535.1, read as the reverse complement.
GGGGAAAGATTTGAAGATGTGTGAGACAAAAACATGGAGTTTTATCACGTTTAAAATTGGTTTCTGCAACTGAGATGGGAATCCAAGTTTGTTTAATTTTTTAATGGAATGTTACAGAATTCTTTTTCTACCTTCTACCACATATGTTAAACAAAACTAAATCGTCATGGGAACTAGATTGCTTAGCCCTGCATCTGCTTACTAATGTGCTACTACATGAAACTATTGTGCAAGATCAGTGTCCTGCAAAGTCATAAATAGCAAAGATATGAAAGAAAAAAATATTCTCTCAGCATCTAAAAATAAGAAAATTAGCAGCCTGTATTTTTATTTTCTAAGCAAGCCTTCTGTTCATGTCTGTAATGTAGAATGTCTCCCAACTTACAGGACATAAAACATGTTTTACAATATATCCAAATTTCTGAAAGTACTCAGACAACTTTTTGTGTATTTAAGTTGGTTTACTCATGTGCCTGGTCCCTCCTACTCTAAGCAGTGTATTGAATCACATTTTTTAATGAAGATAAACTGCCCACGGTTATTTTCTTCTACTAGCAAGTACTTACTAAGGGAAAATAATTTCAGATATAAAGCAAGAACCTCAGGATTATATTCTACAACACCTACCCAAACTAATTATTACATATAAACATACATATTTCTTCTTCCAAGGTAGGAAACTCATTTACACTGACAATGCGTTTTCTTCCTCAGAATTTCAGCCCACTATTAAAGGCGATTATTTGCAGCGTTACTTGCTCCAATTTAGCATTATATAAGCCTGACAGAACTTTTGAGTGCAGATCAAAACTAAGGCAACTTCATAACATTCTGGCAATGATAAGAAGTCTGAAAATGAATATAAATGTGATGTACCCACTTTATGCTGTCAGAGTGATATAAAGTGGTCTCAGCATAAATGAGAAATCCTACAGAACTTGAAGATTTCTGTAGATAGCAACTCGGAGGCCAGTAGTTAAGTATTTCTAAGCATATGAAAGTACTTATAAAACAAGTATCATTGTTATAAAAAAAATAATCTGTAGTGTTTGAGCAAGATCTTATGACAAATAGGGTTTTATTAACCATATAGAGATAGAAAGATAAGTTTAATTATTTTTCACTAAATTATTCTTAGAAAAAAATACAGAACAAATAAATACATTTTGAACTTGTTTTTTTTTTTCCACTCCAAAATATCAAAGAAATAAAAAAAAGACAAAGATAGACAAAATACTGAATCCTTCACAGTATAAGCAAATCATACATTAAAACGCTTTCATTATAAAAATCTATAAGTTTCTGACAAACTATAACTCAATTATTATGGTGAACATAACAAATCTGTCTTGAAATTAGCAAAATTCTTCAAAGCTCTCTAATTCATGGAAACACTTTAATTCACTATAATCTATCTGAACAGTCTCATTTTATTTGGATGTAGCGTACTATTATTACAGTAAATTCATGCATATTGTCATAAGTTTTTTTGAAACATTATTGTCAAATGTTAACTTTTACAGTTTCCCAAATTATTTGGTCTAAGTGCAGCTTCATTTCACAATGTATGATAAAATACTAAGATACATTTAATCAGTATATGTACCGTATTAACAAATATCCTGCAATATTACTTGTATTACATTAATATAGGTTATGTACCCTAAGTATTTTAAAGAAAAATCATTTAATTATTTGTTACTCAAAATGCTCCAAAATCTGTTATATATACCACAAAAGTTAGTCCAGCTTGAGGACATTCATCCATTACTAAACTTCCTTTTGTTTACAGTATTTACATAAAGAAAAAAATATCTCAAGATAATTAGATTTCTGTGTACAAGGATTAGATACCACAAGCCTGGAAAACATTGACTTGGATTACTGGTAAATCAGAGTGACACCCAAGGACTGCTCTTAGATCATGGATGAAGGCTAAACATTTTCCTGTCCCCATTTTTATTTGGGGAAATTATAGGTGCCTCCATGTTCAGTAGGAAATGAACAATATTTATGTCTTTGAGCTCTCTGTGCCATGTATGCCATGGCAGTTGGCAGGTTTACTAACTGATTCAGACAAGAGGAGACCTATTTAGCAAACGTCAGATTTTCACAGCTCTCACCCTTAGGATGTTCCAATATGGCTTTGCCAAATATCTCTGCTGTTTCTTTAGCATTCCTTGCTTCAATAGAGCACAAAAAGTTATTCCCCAGCACACACTGCTGGATAGCAGCCCACAGTGAGGGCATTCTCAGGATAGTGTGAATGTGTATACAAATGTGTATAAGTGCTCTCAGAGACTGGATGGAAACTCCCTTACAGCCAACTGCCCTTAGGTGCAACACTCTCTTGTTATTAACGTTTTCTCTGTAGTCTAATAAGAAACATTCGCAGGTTTTAGCAACCCTTATCTCATACTTCATTTTCATCTGATTCCAAAGGACAAAAAATTCTCAGAATATCCCAAGTTGAAAGGGACACACAAGGATCACTGTGTTCAACTCTTAGCTCCACACAGGACCACCCAAAAATCGCTTTAAGTCTGAGACAATGTCCAAAAACCCTCTGAACTTCAGCAGCTTGGGGTCGTGACCACTGTCCTGGGGAGCCTGTTCTCTGGTGAAGAACCTTTTCCGAACACTCAACATGATCCTGCCCTGACACATCTCCATGCCATTCCTTCAGGCCCTGTCGCTGTCACCAGAGAGCAGAGCTCAGTGCTGCTCCTCCACTCCCTGTCAGGAGTTGTAGGTTGCCATAATGCCTCTCATCAGCCTCCTCTGTTCTGAGCTGAGCAAACCAAACTCAGCTGCTCCTCATACATCTTGTCCTCTAGATTCGTCACCATCTTCACAGTCCCCCTTTGGATGCTCTCTAATAGTTTTATGTCCTTCTTATACTGTGGCACCCAAACTTGTACACAGTGCTCAAGATGAGGCCACACAGTGCAGAGCAGAGATAAACAATCCCTTCTCTTGACTGGCTGCAGCAGTACTGGGCTGAAGTACCCTAGGGAGTGGTAGGCTTTTTGGCTGCCACGAAACATTTACCATCTACTAGAACCCCCAACATTGCAACAAAGAATACTGCAGTGGTGATTTGTTATCAGCCCTGCTCTTTGCATTACTGTGGGCCACTCTATAGGAAGTATCCTGCTGACTGTTGTGAACAGTAGGCAACAATAAAAGTTAACTGGCATAGTATTTTTTGGCAGCTGTTATATGACAGAATGGAATAAAGTATGTCATGAAGGGATTGTATGACTTAAATTGTTTTTCAGAGTTACCATGAAAGAAAATAAAAGAACTGAACATGTAAGCCAGAGAAAGGATGTGCTGACTTAATGACATCTTGCACTAGAGTTCTTCTTACAGAATCTGTCAATCAGCCTATCATAATTTTAAAGATATAACAGTTACTTAAAAGAACCACATTATGTAGCAGTTATTATCAGATCAACTCTGAGTTTATTAAAAGTGATTGAGGTTTTTGGGGGGAAAATCAGTGGAATTTTTAATTACATTTTTTAAACATCAAGATCAGTCTGAAAATGATTAGTGTGTTAAAAGTTGGAAAATACAAGAAATCAAGGTATCTGCTTTTACTTCAATCTACAAATCTGTGACTATAGCCTTTCTCTCTGACAGTTAAAAAAATGCCTCCAAAAATTAACTTTCTATCTAACTCAACAAATATGTTATTTTGGTGTTGTTGTTTCAACAGTAAATTCAAGATTTCTTGGACTTAGAACAGAATGAACAAATGATCAATGAAAGTATGCTATAAATATGTTGGTTAAAACAAAATATCATTCACTATGTTAATATTGTACTGATTTTCCTCCATTATATAATTTAGTACACAGGAAGAAAATTTTCATGACTGGATACTCACTCCTGCATGATTGACTTCCACTGTCAACTACCTTTTCTCCAACATCTCTTTTACCATATTCTGTAGTTATTCTTTCCCTTTATCTAAAACAGTATACTAATTATTCTCAAGAAATGTAGCTCCATCTTATCCTCCACCTAAATTTGTCACAGTTATCCCCACCAAGGGATATTTGCCCTCTATTCACTGTGATGCTTCATATTCATGCAGGCACATCAGGCTGACACCATCCCACCCAGAGGCAACATTTGGAAGATCCCATTACTAGAAACTGCTCTATCAGAACAAGATAGCTCAGACGGAGATTCAAGACAGTAGCTCTAAGCTATTTCTCATAAAGTATTTCACAAAGAGTGATATGTACGGTAGTATTTTTTCCTAGAATTTCACAGATCCTACAGCTCAGCAGACTTTAGTAGGCCATTGGTATTACCTGGCAGTCAAGATTTCTCATTATTTTACTGATTGTTAAGGAACTATCTAAGTGAATATGTTTATTTTTTTCCACTAACTTAATCTAAGTCCTATTCACTATTGCTGTCCATAAATTTATCTATTTTCATTCCTTGAATGAGGAGCATTTAAAACTAAGATAAAAATATCAGACAGATTCTAGCACATTCTATTTGCTTTAATTCCAGTCAAAAGTTGACTTATTTCTCAAGTGAAAAAAAATAAAAAAGTTGAAATGTATTGGTGAAATACAAACATGCTCATTACTTTTTTGGAAATTTCTGAGACACAATAATAAATAAAAATAGCTTTGCAGACTCCAAACCATAATTTCTAAATCAATCTCTTTATTATTTTTTAATTTCTCTCAACCTTCTGTCTCAGGCATAATGGCTGCCCTTGAGCATTCATGCCTCTATTGTTTACTTCAAAGTATTCTTCACTGCATTGAAGAGCCATATGGAACTTTTCTGTATGTTTGTTTGTTTTTAAATAAACTTATCACTCCCTCCACTCTTGTACTGCATGAAAAAAAAAATACAAAAAGGTTTTCATTTATTTTCCTATTTTAAACATTGTTCAAGATTGACTAACAACAATAAAAACTTAGGTAAGGCATCAGAAGTATGATCTTAGACAGAGAAGTATATTTCTTCAGTTATAAGTCAAATAATTTTAAAGGAGCAATTCAGATGCACACTAGAAGGAACATGGATCAAGTTTTTTTGCTTGACAGTGCAGGAAACATACTATTGGATGGCAGAAACTAGTAGATGTAAATTTAATTGTAAGGTGTACATTTAAATGTAAGGTGTTCTGTATAAAAATTGTTTGGGAAAATGACATTAGTAAACTTAGATCACAGTCCTGAGAATTAGCAATAGAAGAGCTTCAGTGTGGATACCAGACTGAGACTTATCTAAACATCTTTAGGTTCCTGTGATTGTGTCTGGCTTTTGAACTCACTCTAGTTTCCACCCTTAAAGTCTGTATTACACAAACATGTTGCTTCGACAGAATTCCTTCTCAGACAGGATAGAAACGCTGTAGGGGTTGTAGTTATGATTTGTGCTCTAGTGTCACCAGTGCTTCCACAAGTTAAAGAGGAAGAGCAATCAAATTGCTTCCTATAACCGTACTCTTATGGGTCTGATTTTGCTTATCATTTCCTGCATATGTTCTAACAGCACCAAACTTGCTCCTCAGCCAGCTCACAAAAAGCTATTCTACAGTAGAGGTTACATGATCAGTGCAAAGTCTCCAAGGGAGATCCCAAGGCCTGAAAAATTTCCAGAGTCAAGCTGGACAGGCTTCTTTCAGCTTTCACAGTGTATGTCCTTGCACAACAGTTCCCATAGCAGAAAAGGGGAATTCCAAGTTTTTTTTACCACTGTTACCTTGTAAAACAGCCATTTCTAGTAGAAAGACATCAAAGCTATGTATTTAAATTAGAAAATCAAGTTACATTAAAAAAAACAAAAATAAAATAAGTCAGCGGGAGTACTTTACTGGCTGAACTAGAACTTGAGTAAGATGAATACCATATATAGAGCTATCAGAATTTTAATACAGATACACTGCTTTGTTTGTGTATTTTTCACAGAAGACCAATGGAAAAGAGACTGTTCAGAAGCTGATATGGATTTTTCTGACAGCAGGCAAGACATACTTCTGTTTTATTTAAAATAATTCCTCCAGTTTCTTTTCTTTTTTTTTTTTCTTCTTTCTTGTTAGTTGCATTGTATAGTTGCTTCCTCACGCTTTGAGAAATTATTGATTGTATTTCTCAACCGCAAAATCTGGTATAAGTGAGCCTGATTCTCTTTTTGAGAAAGCTCTAGTTGAAATGATGTGTTGTTAGTAGAGAAAAAAAAAAGAATTCTAATGATTCAGTAAGTCTATCATCATCATAAAATAAATATTTGCAGCATTTGTTGAACATATTTTTACCTCCATGGTGGATTTTTACAAGATCAAAGAAGTAACAGCAACTTTGGACACGGTTATTTGCAAAATGGTGCAGACATATGTCCTGGTGCTTCAGAAGCCTGTCATGAGTTAACTAGTTCTCTTCTGTATTGTTTGGAATAGGTTTTCATATTGTTAAACCTGAAAACACCTACTTGAACTCTAAAGTCAGTGCCTCTGTGCATGTAATACATCTCCCAGACATTTTGTACATTAAATTTTTAGCAATATTTTAGCCAATCTTATTCCAAAAGGTCCATAGAATTCAGTGAATAATATCCAATCATTGGGCTTTATCTATACTGGTATGTTTTAACGTGTTATATAACGTATTAAAAACAACAAACAAAAAAGGGCCCTTTGAGAATAAAAGAATGAAGACATAATTAACACAATAACCTGCTTCTTCAGGAGTCTTGGACCTCCTTCATTTATTAAATCTTGTTAGAAAAGGATCCAATCATGTTTGCTTTGATTTGCAGTTAAGCATTTTCCTAAGAAAGGCTGACAGACATCAGCCAGTGGAAAGACAGAGAAAGCATACTGGTTACTGCAGTCGTCTTGAGAAAAGATAAATAAAAATGTGTAGGTACACACAGAATGAAAGAACCTCTCTTGCTAAAGAAAAAGCCCTGAAAGGTTACCCTTTCCTGGATTTGGAAGGCAGTATGGTAGCATAAACAAATAAATTACTGGGGGAAAAAAAAAATAATCACACTGACAGAAGACCCAAAATACAGCAACAACAAAGGGAGATATTTAGTGATCAAACTAGATGAATCTTTGTTTTATTCTACCTGGAGAAGTAAGATTCAAAAGCCAGTATTAGAGAGAGTGCTGAAGCAAACATGAGAGAAAGAGTCACTGCTTGTCCTAGGAAGTCTTGTAGACAGTATAACAGTTTGTTAGTTATTATCATAATGTAACAAAAGCTATGAAATAACCTTGTCAACCTTGTCATTTCAATTTTTTATGCATCGGCTTTGTTTTCCTGGATATGTCAGTAAATTCTTCTATCCATAACATATTGCCATAGGCTAAAAGTGCGTAAAAGAGCTCTGCAACAGAAGTGTCACATGCAATAACCTTACACAATAAACAACACTGGCCTTAGTTACTTCTGGAGGTCTAGATTTTACAGGTATTGCAGCACATGAATTACTTTAGCCTAGCTCCATCTGTGACCACATGGTGTTCCCAACTTTGGTCCTTCAGTAATGAGCATTCTACCAACATTATCTCAATGTCTGGCTAACAGATGCAAATGAAACTAGAAGAAAAGCAGAGGGGAGGAAAAACAAAAGAAAACAAAACCAACCTGCTAGCCCCACATGTCAACTCAAGGATTTGTTGTTGGCCTGAAGGTTGTACAGCAACTGCTTCTTGAAAAATGCAGGCAGTTCAGTGTTAACACCAGCCCAGCTCTGCATCTGGAGGGATACAGGCAGTGAAGGAAGATCCAGAAATATCTTTGGGAACCATTCAGTATTTCCAGCTGTTTGGATGGCACTGTGTCCACCTTAGTGTTCCCAGTTGCTCTTTTCAACGCTTCCTTGATACTGCTTTCGGGATTCATTAAACACATTATCATCTTACATCCTCCACCACATTATTCACCCTTTCAATTTATCTTATATTAAATAAACTCAGATAAGTAAATCAGCTATTTGTTGAAGAGCCACGTATATATATACTTATATATATTCATAATATATATGTGTATATATATGTATATACATATATATTCATAATATAATATATATATATATTTAAATACCCTTCTTCATTTTAGGCAGGAAATCTATGTTCAGCTTTAAGTACAATTAGCCAGATAATACTGCTTGTTTCTAAGATCTCTCACAAAAGAAGCATACAAACAGTTTGTTTGAACATTAACTTCAGTATATCATACGTACATATCAGCGAGTAAAAAGGAGTATCAATTTTATTGAACCTTTCATTTTAAGAACTTAAATATGGTAAGGAGAAATAATTCACAGCTAATATAACAACTAAAAGCATTTAAAAGTTGTCTTAAAATAAGTTTAAAAGCTTCACAAAGGCTGCCAAAGACAGACAGAAGAAATAACAGAGAGTGGGAGCAGAAGGGGAAAAAAGAAAGAAAAGATAAGAAAAGAAATCAACTATTCACAGCATCAGTGGAATGAGGAAGTTCCAGTTCATTGGAACTTCATGTTCTTCATGCTTCAAGGGCTTCTGGAATAACAAAAATTGTGCATGCTTTCTTTGCCAAAGAGACTTGAAAGGACAGATGTTATCCTAACTCACAACCAGGATTCTGGCTGCCCATTTCAGCAGCATATTCTAGCCAATTAAAAACTGACATCTGTAGAAGGAAGTAGCAATAATGCAAGCATGAGCCCAATGCTGCTTCTGACTGCTTATTCTATAATTTCTATTAGAAAATATACACAATTTTAATAACAAAGAAATGCTCCATCAGTGATACTCCAGATGCTGCATTTTGAATAAAATTCTATTTTAAAGATTGACCAGTATCACTCCTTAACCAAAACAGCAGAAGGATAGGCCTGATCCCATTGAAATTAATGCAAGGCTGTTACTGAAGCAGTTTTGTCAGGGACAGCACTACCATTGGGAATTTCATTTTCTTTGTAATAGACAAATTCAACAGTCTCCCTTAACATATTCCTACTAAGCAATCATATGGGTGTATTTTACCTTTGTAAATGCTTGACCTTTATATTAAATGTTAAATAGTCGTTATCATTTTAGCCTTTTGGTTCACAGTGACTTTGAAATTGTTTCCTCAGTTAAATTACAATTCTTGGAAAAGCTATCCAGTAAAAGCTGTACGCTTTAGCTCTCCTCTGATAGTGAAATGGAGAAAGATATTCCACTTTTTCCTCCCACCGGAGCCCTACTTTTATTGTAGTTAACATTTGATATTTGATACTCTGGGTTTTAAGGGGAAACTTCCTTGAGAATGTTATTAATGGAAATCTTTCTAGTAGAGAAAATGGGATCTCAAACCTAGGGAAACCTATACCAAAGTTGGTGGGTCTAGGCCAATAGATCAGTCGTACCTGAAGCTGCTTTTAAGCTAGCCAGTTTGAATGCTGTAAGGAGTACGGCTGTTTTAATGCAGAACAATGACAACAAAAAGAACTAATGACAAAAAAATAAAATACACAAGATGCCCTCCAAGAAGCTGCATTAGGCTATCACTACCCTTTGTCTGAAATGCTTCATCCAACAGTAGCTCCAGGGTGCACATATGAATTGTAGTCCCATCTGTTGACAGGGTGTAAAAAGCTCCTGTACAATTTGCACATGTGAAGACACATCTTCTGTACTTTTGTTCCAGAACTTGAATGAAGTTCTGCTGCCTCCACTGCTTCCCCCACCTCTGTTGTTATTTGTCAAGGACTGTACAGGTTAACAAGCTTGTCATTGTTGTTGGCATTTAAATTGCTGTTTTCATCTCCTTTCTCCCATCTAATTATCTTCTCTTTTTTTTTTGATAGGATTTGACATTTTTCTGACTTCCCCTTCCTATTCCTTACAGAGATGCTTCCAGAATAAAAGTAAATAAATCAAAATTGATGATGACATGAATGTGACAGCTTCAGAAAGTTGCAACTATCATTTTCCATTTTCTTCTATTATCCTAATAACCTTTTGATATGGACACAGAAACTATGTGAGTGAGACACAGCAGCAGACTTAAGCAGGAAGTAGGCAAATTTATTTAAAATCTGTTAGCCGAGAGAAGTGAGAGAGTGTCTGAATCTGAAAGTGAATTAAAGGTTGTACCTTTAGGCTTCTCTAAATATCTATAAGTCAGCCATAACTCACTTGTCTTCTTGTAGACAGTAGAATTGATGAGCAGTAGGATTAGAGGAAACAAACTACCACCACACTGCCTGCCACCACAAATGCTGAGAAAATGTACTATCTCCAAGTTCTTGGTTTAATTCATCTTCTACCCTGACTATGCTGATGAATCTGCATTTCAGTCACTTTGTGCCTCCATTCATTGCAGTCATTTAAACCACAAAACCAGATATCCTTTATGTGGTACATAAACAAATACACACAAAACAAACAAACAAACACACAAAGCAAGCATCAGCTTCTGAGAAAACTTTCTGAAGGCCCCACTAACTATTAATCAAGTGCTTTTCATGTCTGCAGAGACTTAACATGGTTACTCAAGTAAAACTTTTCTGCCTAAAATATCAAAAGTACTTATGAAACAAATCACACAGGTACCTCCCAGATCAACAAAGTGACAAAGGGCAATTGTGGCTAGTCGTAAATGTTACTGCTAGCCCTTATTATCATCCACATGATTTGCAAGTATAGAAAAAACTATGGAAGATGATCTCTCTAATACATGCTGAGAATCAGGAAAGAAATGGTTTGAGAAAAAGACTAAAGAGATCTAAATAGTATATTCCTCCGCTGTTCAGAGTAATTATTTCCTCCTGACTTTCAACCATCATTTTTATACTTTACAAATTTATTTTCAGTTCCTTGCCACCACAGATTCTAACATGGGACCTGATATTGATTAACTGGAGAAACAGCTGTAGATATAAATTACGCCAGTGTTCTCTTACTATGCTATTTCTTCCTTGTACTGCTTGACATTTCTGTTTTTTGAAGGATTTCACAATATCAAAGATGCAAATTCTCATACAAATCAGTAAAATTTATTCAGTAATTTACTAAATATAGGGCATTCTGTAAAATCTTCACTGTTAGAGGTGAAGCCTCAGCCTTATGCAATAGGTACTCAGCTCGCTGCATAACCCCTTCACTAATAGCCTTATAGATGTTGAGGTAGAAAAAGAGCAATTTGTTATGTTAGAAAAAGATCAATTTTGCAGTTATTGAAGTTCACAGTAACATTTTATATCTGAAAAGATTGTTATGGCACTGAGGATGATAGTTCAATACTCGTTGAAAGCAAAAATAAATCAGAGGACAAACAAGGGTATTTAATTACAGTTCTACAACCCAACTAAACTAGTAAAAAAGCTGAGAAATTGAGAGAGTCCAGGCCGATGCACCAAAAGAGTTAACCCTGTACTAAGTACTGGGATGTATGAATCAAAGATTCTCATTTAATAAAAGGTATACAAATTTAACTCCAGACCAAAACTAGTTAATTATTACATAAAATAATCTACAGCATAGCTTGTGATTCAGAAAGGACTTAAAACAATCCATTATTTAGGTAGTATATGTTGAAATGAATATTTTCTGGTTTGCACCTCACCAAATATTTAAGTAAGAATACGCTGCAACAGTATATCTCAGAATATCCCTTATATTCTTGGAGTCCTCAGCTGAAGCTGGTCAGGGAAATTTAGGCATTTAGCAATGTCAGGGCCCTGACAAAAAAGTCCATTTGTTGGAGATCAAGGTGAGTCTCAAATCAGGTGAGTCTCAATAGGCTGACACTTGCACAGATAGAAATTTTTTGAACCTTCTCCAGTGTTTGGTTTCAGTCTTCCACTTCAAATCCTGTTTGAATACTGAACTTGGTAAATTAACTTACGTTGCATGAAAGCTGCTACTTAAGTAGCAATATTTATGTATTCCTGGTTTTAAGTTCTGGGGAACTTTTCCTGAAATATCCAAGCATACTCAGTGCATTAATTACTTGTCCTATAGGTAAGTTTGGCTAAATTTGTAGCTTTATCAAATGGACTGGTGTGAACATGACATGATTTAAATGAAAGATTGACCTCAATTTTTGAAACATCCAATCTTTCAAAATGCTCGATATTTTTATGTAATTTCAATACTAAGGAGAAAACTAAAATACAATACTAAATTAAATATAAACCTACAACTTCCTGAAGGGAGGTTGTGATGAGGAGGGAGTCAACCTCTTCTCCCAGGCAACAAATAGGACCCAAGAAAATGGCCACAAGTTGTGCCAGGGGAGATTTAGATTAGATATAAGGAAAAACTTTTTCTCCCAAAGTGTGGTCAGGCACTGGAATGGCCTGCCCAGGGAGGTTGTGGAGTCACCATCCCTGGTGGTGTTCAAGAGGTGCTATGAGAAATGATTTAGTAGCTTAGTTGTAGTAATGGTGATAGGAGGATGGTTGGACTAGGTGATCTTCTGGGTTCTTTCCAACCTTGTGATTCTATGATTCTAAAATCTGTTGTAATTCCATAGGCTTCATTCCTCACATCTCTATCATTTTATGTATCCTGTACAATCTCAGAAGTCTAATGTTAGCTTCAGAAATTATGAGAATGCTTCTGAAATCAGAAAGCCTCTGTCAAAACAAAGAATTCATTCTTTGTTTAAGAAATCTATTGATTCATATACTACCACTGAAGTAGACCGTGTCCCAGGAATATTTTCAAATATAATCATTGTAATTGCATCCTAAGTCTTCCATTATATCAGTTTGAATAATCAGACTTGAACTGTCTTTGATTTATCCTCAGGTACAATAAAATATTCAGATTATATTCTTGATGCAATGTGTGTCGAGCTTAATAAGGATAAAATTATCTTTGACATAGAAGGATGCATTTTCCAACTTCATCAAAATATGAGTGTGTAACTGGGAGGGATATCCGTAATGTTTGGATCTACCAGTTCTATTTTTCCAGAATGATCATCCATAAATTCCTTAAATTTTACATCTTAATCTCAAAGCCAATTTTGTTTGCTTCTTTTTCATTCTCATTCTTTTCTACTACTCCCTTTACAAGATGCTAAATCTATCTTTTTTTCCCCCTAAGAACATTCTGTTTTTTTTCAGCTTATTTTTATTCCTTACTAGTTTATATCCATTTATATGTCATTTGTACTTCTCTATTTGTACTAGAAAAATCCCACTGGATTAGTATGATTACATTTTTCCTTTCCTAATACACAACATATCAGTAGCTTGAAGTTATCCTTTGTTAGTAATCATGTGGAATTTCCTCCTTTATATTATTTGCATGAGCTTAAATTTATATCAGAAATTTTCATTACAACAAAAATCCTTCATGCAAATAAAAGTCCTTTTCATTAATACTTCATTAAAATTTACTAGTACCACTACTACCTCATTAAAATTTATCCCCTCATTCTTACTCCAATCTTAGTATCATCTGATTCTTTCTGTGTCACATCTTGTATGCTGGTCTTGTCTGGTTAATATAATGTATATTACCCAATCCTTCCAGTAATTTTTTCCCGTTCTCTTCATTGTTATTTGGTTTTTGTTTACCTTTTTTCTTGGGAATGAAAACACCGCCATGCTACCCTGCCATTTTGTTATTGAGATTAAATGCTACAAAACACTGATAAACCCAGGATGAGCCTCCTTTGGAGAGGTAAATTGCCCACCTGTGCCTTGACAGTAGCTGCACACATAAGTCAGGATACCTTGTTTCATTTAATCTTTTTTTTCAGAACATCAAGATGTTTGATTGATGCATGTTTCACCATCTTTACCTACATTCTGTGCAAGCTAAACACTGTCCGCAAAATACATTTGGCAATAAGTACTAGCTGATGACTAACACATGGAATAACTGGAATTACTCCACAAACAAACCATGCGAAATGTTGCCTTCCCCGTATTATCACCAGCACTCCCTATAGAGCACACTGACTCCTTGTATTAGTCAGCCAAGGGGAGAAATTACATATTATTACAAACTACCTTGTATCATAGTCTGATACATGTCTCATCTCTAGCTGGCAGCATTTTTCTAGTCAGAATAGAAGCAGAGTTAAAAGAATTAATCCTAGTTCTGTGCCATCCTCCCTCTGAAATTATAGGGAAGTGTGAACTTGGAATACACAGCTCATATCTATCTGTCATTCTCTTCAGGAGAAAATTCTTCCAGCTACTCCTTGTTAGCACAGATGCATGTGATATGACTCACATTACAAGAGACTCTGCTCATTAAAGAAGGTGGTCAGCTGCATGCTGTGTTTTGGGAGCCTATTTAGGGATTTATGCTGGACTGCCTCTTTATTAGAAGAAAGTTTTCAGCTGATCTATGGATGTTACCAATATGCTGCCTGCACAAGGTGGCATGAAGTTGTATGTCAGTCCCTTTACTATCCCACACAGCTGAACTCTTTAGTTGATTGCAGAGGTTTCTTGATAGTCATCTGCTTTTTCTTGATATGGGTATTAACACCTAGCTGAGCAACCTTTATGAAAAACAAACCACTGCTGCTAAGCATTCAATGGGATTTTCAAGAGTTCTTTTTATAGTTTCCAGAGGGAAATTACTGATTTATGACAGTAATTAAAATTACATGTTTAATTTAAGCCAACTAGCTAAAGCTCTACTGTAGTTAATAATAATAATAATAATAATAATAATAATAATAATAAAAAGCACTCTCCTCACCCTGAAATAGATGTGCAAGTCAGGTAGGATGAATAAGCTGCCAGGGCTGCCTTCACTGAGCACAGAAGAAGCCAAGACTAACAGTAGACATCTAATGTTTAAACAACTAAAACTAGGGCAAACTCCAGCCAGTGCCTATTTATTTGAAATTATATATATAATAACTTCACAGTGTTTATATGTGATACATCTTATCAAATGAAGTAAATATATCCCTTAACTAAGGTTCTCTAATGATATTATGAGCTGTACCAACATAATTGGGTGTTCAGGTGTTGATTTAGCAGAATGTACTTCACAATGAGCTATATCTAACTGATCTACATTTACTTTACATTCAACAAAATGAACAGAGAGGTTGAAAGCAGGTGGCAACAGACAAGACCAATCATGTACAAACATATCCTATTCTGGTACATAAGGGAATTCCACTCCATCTGTTCTTGATATCTTACGTATACTTCATTTTTAATACTTTGTTCTCAGCAGGGACCGGACCACATCCCTGTCTCCCAGTTTTTTTTATTATTATTATTTTCTTCTTCAAACTGTTTTTTTTTTGTTGTTGTTGTTGTTGTTGTTTGGTCGATTAATTTTTTTATGTTTTTTTCTTTGTTTTGTTTTTTGTCTTCACAGCTCCTTCTTGCAACTCATTTCCATTTTCTTTCTCTTACATTACTCCTCCCACCAGAATTTTCCATTCTCTGAAAGACTTTTTCTATCTTTCTTACTCTCTTCCCCTCAATAAGAATCCAGCTATTTCCATTGAAAGCCACACATTCAAATAAAAACATTTGGAATCTCGAGATGTCAAAGTACGGTGGTAACTTTTCAGACATATTCCTTTATTTCTGCAGTCTACATTTCCATTAACAAAACGCTGCAAATATATAAATATATTTTTACCCCCTCAAACTACTGAGGGTTATTTTTTGAAGCACTAAACTGTCTGTCTTAGCAAAAAATGTTTCATTATTATTTTATTGAATTTGTGTAGTAAAAATAAGCAGAAATTGACCTTCTATATTCACAGAAACATAGCTATATATTTCAAATGAGTTTTTTATTTTTTTTTTATTTCATTCCCTAAACACAAATGCATATAATGCTATTTTGTATGAAATAACTTAGCTTGTTCTCTATGTAGCTCCGAATAGCAGCAGTAATTTGTGTTTTCCTTTTTTCTATATTCAAACCAATTTACTCTTGGTAAATTTTAAAAATAAACATATTTAATCCCCTTGAGCAATCCACAATAAGCAGCTGAACTGAATAACATGCTGCTTTTAACTTATAATACATGTGCTATTTTACATTTTCAATAAGAAAAATTGGTCATGAATGTATATCTAGTACTAAATATCCATATATCTTTCAATAAGGTAGCATCAGATTTATTTTTGGTTCTGAATCGTTGTAAAGAAAAGAAGTGTAGTCACTAGTGAGCATGCTTGCTTCGAGAACACTGCATTTCTACATGCTCAGAATAATTTTATATTCATTTTGATTAGAGCAAACCGCTTACACTCAAGGGGTTGACAAACGTTAAAGATTTCCACTTTAGTGGTTTACAATGACATCAAAGTGGCCTTACATCTTTGAAGAGATCTGTTTCCTTGGCAACATGAGGAAAGCTGTTCATTTCAGAGGTGCCTACAGAGATCAACTGAGGTTTTATTTTCATGTTAAATACCAAAACTTAATGCAGATAATGACATTGTACATAATATGCTACTGAGTTTAAAAGATGTTCAATCTTCAAGTAAATCATACAAATAGCCAGTTTTGAATATCAATAATTTCTAATTATCTTTGGATGACTATTTATTTGAAGCCAAATTATGATATATTTTCGTGCCTATGAAATCAAGTTTAATAATAATAAAAAGACAGTTTAACTGCAAAAAAAAAAAAAAAAAAACCCATCCAACACAAAAGCAAACAAACAAAAACAATCAAACAGTATAATAAATGTTAAAAACCACTCATATTAAGAAATATTTTATGGAAAATTATTCCCCAAAAAGTAAATTTTAAAGAGTTTGAAATAATTTCACTGTCAGGATCACCTTTCTCTTCTACGCACAAGCTTTGTGCACACAGCATTACGATGAAAAATAGATTTGGTTTCATACAATCAATAAATGATTAAAACTTCTTACCTCTTCTCCATTTATTTATTACACTCTTTTGGTGTATTTTAACTTAGACCTTGAACTGGAAACATGTCCCAGTGTGAACTTAGCTTTGAAGCAACAAACCTCCATGTTGAAGTCTGATTAGTTTGGGAAGATTTGAAGAACACAGAAAAAAACTATGAATTGCCATGAACACCATAATGTTGTCACAGCTGAAATTATCACACTGTATACATATAAATGAATGTGTTTTCTCTGACAAAGCATCTAAAAATCTATCAGAACATCTCCACAAAGGAGGCAAATGTAACATTCCAGTTATGATGAATAATCTCTGAGCTAAGGGGCTCATTATCGATGGGAAAACAATTATCACTTTTTTGTTGATAGCACTGCAGATGGAAACTACAGTACTATACATTTCACTCATGAGAAAGAGGCAGGAAGATATTTCATATAAAGTAGGCACAGTAATTTAAACCATGACAGACAGTAACTTTAACAAGATTCAATATGGATAGATACCCTTTACTATTTTCTACATAGAGAGCAGGGTAGCACAAGCAAAGATCAAATCTTAGTGAAGCTAGTGCAGCTTAAAACTATAAATCCGTTACTAAGGACCTGCGTCAGCAAGGTGCCACCTTATCAAGGTGAATCTTCACACAGGCATAAGTAACTTTGAGAGGAAGCCCTACTTAAGGGGTGATCTTGATGTGCAGCTGGTTGCCTGCCAGGAGATCTCAAAGGGGCTCTTGGGCTACTTGCTATTTATGGAGTAAGATGATTGACTTGTAGTCATACTATTTAGTATTGGCATCTATTGATCCAGCTGTCTATAATCAGTTCTTTGACAAACCAGTCTGAAACAGAATTGTGGTCATTACCTGTCTTGGTGGTACCTAAGTTGTTATCAGTCCCAGTCAAGGGCAAGGTCTTTTGCAGTTCATTGGATGAGTAAGGCTTTGGGCATTCCAACCGGGGTAAAGGAGGAATAGGGAAGGGAAGCACGCCATTACAGATGGAAAGAGAAAAAGCCTGAGGAAGTAGAACATGTTTGGAGGGAGCAATGAGAGAGATGACAAAGGGAATGGAACAGGATTCAGACAGAAAAGATTAATGGAGAGACACAGAGAGCTTTCTGGGGGTGTGCTTTATAATCAAGGAAACACTAGACTATCTAGGAACAAAGTGCAATTTAAGAGTGCTGAATAAAAACCTACTATCCCTGAGGAAGACTTGGGGGACCTGGTACACCAGAAGCTGAATGTGAGCCAGCAGTGTGCATTTGCAGCCCAGAAGGCTGCATTAAAAGAGGAGTGGCCAGCAGGGAGAGGGAGGTGACTGTGCCCATCTACTTGGCTCTTGTGAGGCCCCATCTGGAGTACTGCATCTGGGCCTGTGGCCCCCAGTACAGGAAGGACGTGGAGCACTTGAAGCGGGTCCAGAGGAGGGCCACTAAGATGATCAGAGGGCTGGAGCACCTCTCCTATGAAGGAAAGTTGAGGGAACTGGGCTTGTTTAGCTTGGAGAAGGGAAGGCTCCGGGAAGACTTCTCTGCAGCCTTCCAATACCTGAAGGGAGCATATAAACAGAAAAGGGAACAACTGTTTATGTGGGTGGATAGTGGTAGGACAAGGGGGAATGTTTTTAAACTGAGACGGGGGAGGTTTAGGTTGGATATTAGGAAGAAGCTTTTCACACAGAGGGTGGTGACACACTGGAACAGGTTGCCCAGAGCGGTTGTGGATGCCCCATCACTGGAGGCATTCAAGGTCAGGCTGGATGTGGCTCTGGGCAGCCTGGTCTGGTGGTTGGCAACCCTGCACATAGCAGGGGGGTTGAAATTCACTGATCATTGTGGTCCTTTTCAACCCAGGCCATTCTACGATAAGATTCTATATGCTCCTCAAAATTTTACCTGTTTTTAAATGCTGGTGCATCTCTCCCATATAACCTGTGATTACCTGAATGAGCCCTTTTTAATGGCTACATAATGTCAACCTTTGTTTACTATTACCTCACAAGTCAAGCTGTAAGCATACATAGTAAAACCCTGAGTCAAACTTTGCAAACGTTAATTTAGTTCAAATAAAATATTTAGTGTACTTCTAAAGAGTAGGTTAGAGAATCAGTTCCAAGAGTCTTCCCTATAACCAATTTGGAATTTTACCAGATCACTGACTGGACTCTATATTTAACACTAAGATGCGCAGTAAGACTTGATACATTTTCTTAATAGGAAACTATACTAGATTAGAAACACTTACTAGGAAATGTCTTATTAGATGGGCTAACACAATATTATTATGCAATTTAACAGGCACAATGGGGATAGAGAACATTATTTCCAGAGAGGCATTAGAGAATGATCGCTTTTATTTCTCTCACTAGTTTCCTTGCCTTTTTGTTCATTTGTTTTGCTTTTTAAACATGAGGTCAAAATTTATGATAAAGATTTTTAGCTACAGTTAAAACTTTAAGATAATGTTAAAACTTTATCTCAGGTTAAAACAGAAGATCCTTTTTGTGCAACACTCTGATGGAAACAAAAATTCTTGAACAATTTGCCACACGTTATTTAGGAAAAGGCAAAAAATTTTGTTTTGGCCTTTTTGTACGTTGCCAAAGATCTCTGATACATGAGCATGGATGCTTCAGAACACAGCCCTTACATTTTAGATGAATTTTTTTGTTATCTTTCAGTCTCTAGAGGACAATGTTGTCTTGGATCAAAGCTCCATAAGTATTGTGGGGTTTTTTTGTTTGTTTGTTTTTTAGTGATGAATCGATGCAGATAATAATATTCATATATTATTATTACATGGCATCTATTTATATATTATACATATTATAATTGTATGAATGATACACAAACTAATGGAATAAACTCAACTTGAGTGAAACTGTTTTCAATCATGTTATTGGTTGCCTCTTGTGTGGATCCATCTTCTAAGTTAGAGTAATCCAGCATGATATTATCTGTTTTACTCAATTTCAGTCAAAAGATTCATAAATGAATAATGGATAGGTCCAGAGTAGACTTGAGGTTATAATACAAAAGCTACTTAAACTGCCAGCAGTTCCCATTGTCAAATAATGATTCATTTTGTCAGACTATTTGTTTATTTGTTCTTTTTTTTTTTTTTTTTTTTTTGGAGTAAGTTAGTTCTGTATCACATTTATCTGTTACTGTCCAAAATATCTGCCATACAATCTAGTCTTCAATATTCTCAGATCTTAACCTATAGCAACACATACTGTCATCACTACAGCTGCTAATAAAAATAAGCACCAAAAGGTGAAATGTTATTTAACAATGTGTTAAGTATGAAGCAGGGACAGCATAGTACACCAGTAATGGACATCCATCAGAAGAAAAAAAAAGAAAAAGACAAAACAAACACTTTCATAGTAGATTTGCATCATGGAAGATATGATGCTTGTTTGCCAAAAGGAGTCACCAAGACATAATTTGAGGTGCTGTGGATAACACAGACATGAGGAGCTATCCACTCACTCATCTGTGAAATACATTAAATATAACATGATACAAGTCCTGACCCTAATATAACAGTGGAAAAACTGCAACAAACAGCCCTCATGTTTCAGCTCAACTTTTCCGAAAGTAGATGACCTTGAGACAAAAATTAAAATATTATTTACCAAATATTTGCATATGTTAACATTTTCTGTTTAATATATTCTGAAGAAAAAAAAAAACAACCAAATATTATTTGGTTGTCAATATTATTCACACATAGTTTCACACTTAAGTCAGGAATCAGAACTGTAATAGAATTTGTATAATGCTTCCCATGTTTAACGTGAAAGGAAACAGAATTCCCCTCCCTGAGTGAGTAGACTGGGATAGAGACCTTCCCCATGAGCTGAACAGAGACAGCATGGACTCTGTTCAGTGACATGGAATAGTTTACTGGCAGCATCAGTAGGACACCATTTGGCAACAAAGTTTATCATCCCAGGCAAACACCTTGGTTACTGGTCATCTGTTATAAAAATGGTATCTTCAGAACTTTTAATTTTATGTATTCTGCAGAAATTTAGTAGTTTACACGGCATGACTGCAGCAAAGGTGATGGATAATCAGAACATGAAACAACAACAGAACAATCAGATTAATAAGAAATGATGAAATCTTACTAAGAGATTTTGTAGGAGCACAAGATTTTGTAAACATTTAACAAACGTAATTACAGAACATAGAGTCACAACTTTGCAAAACAAGGATTTAAAGACAAAAGCTTTACGAATTTTGTGTGCAAATAACACCTAATCATACGTGAGTTTAAAAAAATCAATAATGCAGATATTTTTTTACTGATCAGTGCTGAAAAAATAATTTAGTCTAAAAGAGATTACAACATTAAATAATAATGAAATGCAATAGAGCATTAAAAAGAAACAAGTGTTCAGAAACCATCCATAAACAGAATGTAAGAACCTTGACTCATGTTACTATTATTATTTTTTAAATGGGAATGGTAGCTGAGTAAAAGTCAAGGCAAAGGTTTAATTGTGTGTTTTCTGCAATTCTTTTTTTTTTTTAAACCAACTTATATTCCCTTTGAGTACTTTATTAGTTAATGAATGCATTTAACTTTAATATTTTTCTTCCTTATACTCTTTTACCTTATCTTCATGTAATATTTTCCCAGATTTTTCTTAAATAGAAGTATTACTAAATAAATTGTCTTGTATAGACAGTTTTGTCCTTTGAAAACCACTAAGAAACTTACCATTTGTAAGCACAGAAAGCCACAGGAGCAAGCAGAATGATTTACTAGAAGTCAAATCCATAAAACGTGACTATTAGACCTCTGAGACTTGAATCTTTAAGTGTCATGTAGCCGATTTGCACACAACTACCTACCTGTTCATGCATATTTACGTTATTCTATGTTGGCTGCTGGTGCAGTTGCAATATATTTCATTTTGTTATTGAGAAATGTTGTAAAACAACTCCACAGTAATACTTACATATTATTTTCTGAATAGCATACAACACACACATCATTGAACAATATCGCCAACAGGGTATTTCAGAGCTTTCACTGCAACCCCAACTCAATTTCTTGTAACACAAGCATCTGCCAAGAAGGCTATTGTCCAGCTTAATTTCTTTCCATCTGGAAAATATTAGTTCCCTTGTAGGGATCCTATGAAAATAAAATGCCTTGATTACCTTATAAATGCTGTTTAAATATAACTTTGCTATTGGATATTTTGTCTTTTCCTTTCAGTGTATTATACTGTTTTTCAGCACAATTAGTCATTCAAACCTGTGTGCAGCATTTTTGTAGGCATAGCACTGGGAATTCAGGATGTTTTCACAGTCATGCAGCTCAGTGGCAGAAGAAAGATTCTGTCACAAACACAAAACATTTTTTTTCTTCTAGATTTTTCCCTCCAATACTCTTAGAATACTTTTTTTTTTAAATACTTTTTAGTTTATTTTCCCTCTTCATATAGAGAAGTCAGCAAGCATTTTGTATAGTTGCCTGCTTGTTCTGCACATCTGATGCCATCTTTGCTGAAGTCTTTATGTTACAAGATTTCGTCTCACTTGAAACTACTTACATCTTCAATGATTCTTTTTCTGCCAAATCCCAGCATGCTTCAGGAAATTTGACCACATCACTGCCTCTCTAACAGCAGCTATCTGCCTCTGTGTCCAAGAAGATTCAGATTTCTTACAGAAAATTCAGAATCCAAACTCCTCCTTTTATTCTCCCTTGTTGCTTCTTTTGTCCCAGCTCTACATTTCCTTGATATAATGCAATAACCACTTCTTTTGTTTGTTCCAGTCATCTCTTACATGCCTATATTGATCTAAGAATGCATACTAAAGGGGAAAGTTTTGAGGTTTTAGTCTAAAAGGTCTGAAATGAGTTACCTGGTTAGCTCAGGCTAACTGAAAAAAAGTGTTGAACAAGTCAGTTTTAGTGTTTGACAGGTCTTATGTACTAATTCTGGAAAATCCTTTATTTGTGAATCCTGTGCTTTAAGATTCTGAGTTAACAGGGGTAATAACTGTGATATCAAGCTGTGGCTTGTGTGTGTGTGTGTGTGTGCGCACATTTTCCTATATAAACACAATCAGACAGATGCAAATAATACCTAGAAGAGCTTCCAATTTTCCAATGCTGAGTAAAAACATCTAAACAAATTACTATTTGCATTCTATAGAATTTCAATCTAAACATGTAATGCTTAGGATAACAGTATAACAGCATAACTTGGCAATATACAATAATGCTAAAGTGATTTATATAGAATGCATTCTATATGTTAAATGTATCATCACTCCTGATAAAGTAATGCCCTAGAATTGCTAATGAAAACTTAATTAGCCCCTAAGTAAACATATTATGGTTATGATGTGTGACATAAAGAGCAGTGATGAAGAAAATTAAGCAGTCTCCTAGCTCCAGTAACTGTATCAAAACTTTGTAGTTTCAAGTGGAAGGAGTAATCCTGGCTATATGCATTTAATGACTGTCTTGAGAATTAGTCCACTACCAATAAATCAAGACAGGGAAGAGTTGTGAAATACAAAATTCACATCTTAGCCAAATTACAATATTTCATTAGTTCATTTACTGAATGATTGATCACAAGTTAATTATATAAACTTGGAAAAAAATCCTCTGAATTATGGAAAGCAATCAAAAGGCTTCAACAGATAAAATAGTTCTGAAGAACAAAAATCACTCTGTCAGTAAGTAAATCAGACAAAGTATACTACGATGTTGCACTATCAGAATCCCTTCTCCCTGAGGGTGAAAACAGAGTAGAGAATGTAGGCCCTGGTCTTCAGGAGGGAGAAACACAGATTTCTTCCAGAGGTGAAGACCCTGCATTGCTAAGGGCATTCACCACTGGTGGAGGGCTGTTCAGCAACAATGAAAACATCGGTCTGTTACCAATATTGTTTTTCTCCTAAAGCAAAAACATAGTATCATACCAAACACTATGAAGGAAAAGTAAACTTTGCCCCCAGTGAAACTAGAACAGCATGGAAGCATGATGCAGCCCAGCTCTGTCCATGTGTTCAAGACAGAATTTCTCTAGCCCATGAAGAGAACGAGTACAAGAGACTTCTTTCATTTTCCCTATGGTCACAGTTTAACGTTTGAGTAGGTAGAATAATCATAGTTTATATGGTCCCAAGAAAAACACAGCTGATGGCCTCCATTAATAATAGAAAGAGCATGTTTTTAAATGCAATTTCCCCTTCACTGGGCTCCTACCTCAGAACACATCATAGTAAACCTTAAATCTATTCAGGTTACTGTCTTACCACAAATTAAAGAAAAGGAAACATTAGAATTAAACATAGAGCAGTGAAAACTGAGTAACAGAGTACAAGACAAAAATAAATCAGACATACATACCAAGGTAACACATATACCAAGGTAGGCTAAGCAAAGGAGCACAATATAACTTAAAAAAAAAAAAGAAAAAGAAAAAAATTCTCTGGATTAATCAACTCAAGCTTGTCTCCATTCTGAAAAGGTTGCCTACCTTCATGCCTGTTTTTAATTAAAATTTATTAGATACATGCATTCACCCATTCAGAATTTTGAGTCAAGTATTTTTATTAAATATAGTTTAGTATAAGACCCAGCAGAAGAGATACTTCACACTGAAAGATATATCTTGAGTTACCAAAGATGGGGACTTGTCCCTCCAGAGAGGAAAGGCTATCATACACAGGGAATGACATCTAGTCTCTTAACAAAACATTAACATCTTTGAGAATATGAACTAACACTAATTAAAAGGAAAGGTAAGACTGTCTTTTAAGTCAGAGAGATATTTTAATGGAGAAAGATTAAATTTACCTGAATGGATTGTAAGAATTGGAATTATTTGTTTAAAATCTGGACTGCTTCAGGTAAGTTCTTCATTGCATACAGTCTGAGATCTCAGGCTTGCAGAAAGAATTCTTCTGATGAAAGAAATGTCAGAAAAAAAAATCTGTAGGAAGCCACATGCATAAAGAAGGATTGAGAATTTTCATTTTATCACTTGTTTTTTGTAAACCCTCGTAGCAAGATTGCCTATTCAGCTATTGTAAGTACTTTTTAGATGCATTTTTACCTTGAGTCAGTTTCAGTGAAGAGTGATTTCAAGGTAACTGAGTAACAAAAAGACTTTTCTCCTGGAGTTGATATGACACATCAGTGTGTCAAAGTACTAAAAACATCTTCAAAAAATGAAACAATTTTAAAAATACCAAGCATAGTTTGCAAAGTCTTGAAAGATAAACAATGCACACCCGGAGTGCTAGATGGGCAGCTGACCTCTCTATACTCAGGAGATAAATATTTTACACTTCTACTGGGAAAAAAAAAATTCTTTATTCCAGAAAGCCTTTATTTTTCCTCCTTAATACTTCATATCATGGCACTGAAAGCAAACTCAAATTACAGGTCAGAAGAATCATGGAAGATGACAAGACTAAACTGCTTACAATTTTCTTGATAATATTGCATATAATTGATGCACAAGACTTCCTCAAGCCTGCATCCTGAGGAAAATTTTCTCAGCCCTGGCTTATTCACAAAACAAACAAACAAACAAAAGACCAAACAAACACACACACCACAACACCCACAAAACAGAGAAAACCACACACACCCACACCCCACTTACTGGGCAAGTTCTACTATGAAATATGCTCCTGAATTATTTAGGGTATGTAAAAGAATGTATATGTTTTCAGTAACTTGTAAACTCAGATTTAATGTATTCTGATCATTCATATGATGTGTTTTTCACTTCATGAGTTGTTTTGATGGGTGCTCACACTTTGGCTTACATCTCAGAAGTCATATGATTTTGTTAGTTTTATAGGGAAGAAATCTGGCTTCTTTTGCTCTGGTCCTAGAACATATTTCCTTCTATTGCAGGCCAGATGAAAGTAATTTCATCTGCAAAATCTGAGTTCCATAATGACATTTTTATAACACAGCACAATGGAAAAAACAAACAGAACACTTTTCATTCACATGAAGATGACTTGCAAGAGATTCCTCTACTTTCCTGTGGCAGCTATTTCATGTACTCACACAGTACGTAGTATTTGCAGCTTGTGCCCTTCCTTTTATCATCCACGCAATGACTTAATACTACAGATCCTGAGACTAAAACATCTGAAGTATTAACAACTTCAATATTTTTCATATCTACAGTACCAAGAGACAGTTATGGCTTACCAGTTAAGAATAATTTTATGCTGGTATTCTTCCAAATATATCTGAAAAAATATTTAACATTACACAACAGATATCCCTCAGAGTACTCAGGGTCAGTAAAACATTGCCTCTAACTCCATCAAGTTCCAGTCATTTCTGGACTATTTCCAGCCTACTTTTGTTCAGATCTGTGAGCAATACTACCTTCTTGTTGCTCTGAAATAAATGGACAGCTTTGTTATATTTGGCACCTTTGCACACTAGTAGCCAACACCATGGTTTCTTGACCTAAATAAAGCATTATATGACTACAGTTCAACTGCTACTGAAATCTAACTATAGCATACTACTAGACAATTTTGCTTTGTGCAGTATACATGTGCCCTCAGTGAGCACAGCAAGTATCCAAGGAGAGCATCAAGCTGAGGCTTTTTTTGTGCTTAGAGGTGCTGGAATAGCTAGGCACGCTGCCAAGAGAAACTCAGTTCCATAGAGAATATTTACTTGCATGCCAGCTCTTAATGACTGTAAAATACAGAGCATTCCAACACTGAATTGATTCCAACTTGCTAGCTGTTCTAGATGCATAGTCATTAATGAAGTTTAACCTAATTCTAGCTTTACAAAAGTGCTTTGTAGAAAACAAAGATAAAAGCTAAGGAAATGACCAAAAAAAAAAAAAAAAGCCAACTCTGTAGAGAAGAATGAAATGAAGACTTCATTTAGTGGTAATGATTTTCCTCTAGGAGACTTTAATATGTTCCTGATCAATTCACCTTCAGGAAGAAAGGTCTTCAGTACTGATGTCCTAATTGAGTCAACTGAGTGAATCACAGAATGGCTTGGATTTGAAGGGATCTCAAGAATCATAAAGCTTCAGTCTCCCAGCCACGGGCAGGGTTGCCAGCCACCAGATCCAGTACTAGATCAGATTGCCCAGGGTCCTGTCTAACCTGACATTATAGATTTAAAATTTAGTTTCCTCAGATTCATGCATAAAAGTTTCAATTATAAATGATGAACCTATAAAGATGCACTTATGTTCCTAGCTCTTGAGCTCCAATTTTTTTTTTTTTTTTTTGAAAACTATGTATAGTCTTGAAGATGAACAATTTGGAATATGACTTAGCATAGCTTATTTCTTGAGCATTTTAAATCCTCAGCCACCTGAGTATCCTGGACTTGCAGATGGACATTCATAGGCATATGTCCTGCTTTCATTGGTATTCCACATCATGACATCTCACAGCAAGCGATTAGTACTGGACTACAGTACTGGGTAACTGCACATCCTGGGTCTCAGCTATTCTCACATGGGTTCTGGCTCTCCAAGAGGAAGATACGCTGAGAAAAGAGAGACTACAATTCCCAGTACTCCCCATGTGATTTCTGATTCTGGGTGAAAGAGGTAGAATAACACAGCAACAGCAGAAAACACTCTTTTCCATTTCTGGGCAGTATGGTAAGTAGCATGATCAGATCTCCTTTCTCTCCCATTTGTTTTACCTATTACCCATAATTCCCTTTTATACCCTATTATCTTATGTTCTTTGACCATTTATAATAAATTAGTTATCTCTCCTTATCTCAGTCAAGTAATCTCTCCTTTTTCCTCCCAAAAAAGTTTGTTTGTGATAACATCAACTAAACCACGACAACGCATTAATTTGAAGGACTTATCTTAACAAAATTATGCTAGTGCAAGGACCTGAATTTCATGAAACTTTTGGTTAAGTGACTTGAAAATATGTGTACTGAATAATCTGAGGAATGAAAACTCAGAACAAGCTGTGTTAAGTAGAGTGTTAAAATACTTCAAGTTCTCACAGGTGATCTTGACAGAAATTAAGAACAGAAATTTACAAAGATCAGTAAATTAATTTTCGTAAATAGGTTTTCCAGGAAAAATGAATACAAGTGTAAGAGGAAAGGAAGAGCATTTCATGGCCTTCCTTCACATTCACTTACCTCAGGAGTTGAAAATAAGTAATATCAAATACATATATGGATTTCTTCTGTTGCTGCTTGAACTACACTGTTAACATTAGAGCGTACAAACATGTTGAGTGACAAAGGTATTCAAGTAAATATATTCATAATTTAAGATTTCAGAAACTTATCAAAACTTTATTATTTCTGCTCTCCCTGAAGTCAGTATCACTTTGAAGCCATGCTACCAGTGCCTGAGGTGACTACCCTAATGATTAAGAGAGTATAGACATTGGATGAATTCTTCACCTTTTTTTCCCTTGCAAGTGTCAAATTGCCCATCCATCTCTCAATGAGAATCAAATCAATTAACCAATAAATATGTTCAAGGCATTTATTACTATGAGCCTGCAAGACGACTTACCACTTCAGAGTCCAGGATTACTTAAAGCTCTGGCAGAGCTTAGGTTAGTAAAGTTGTTAGATAGATTGAAATAATCTAACAACTATGGAGACTTCCCTGGGAGACTTTTCAAGGTTGTAGGATGAACTCCTGCATGAAATAAAAGTGCACCACAAGTTCCCCCCCAACTTTTTTTTTTTTTTAGTTCAAAGATTGAGCCAGTGGTTTTTACCTTGCCTCCAGAGTGTAAACATGAAAAAGAAAATATCTTTTTTAGACTAACTCTAAAAATCAACATTAACAAAGCAGTCCGCTGACAGCATCATTTTATTTCTTCTAGAGAAGATGAGAAAAACAAAAAAGAAGAAATTCTATGAGACACGTATTAGGTATGGAGACATAAAACCACTGGAAATATTCATATTCTTAATTATCTGCAAGAGCAGAACTTTCCTTTGTAGAACAGAATAGTATCCTGGGAAAAGTAAATGAAATCCAGAAAGTTTTTTTGAAACATTTTTAGGTTCTGCAATGAATCGCAGTCTAGCCTCCACAGGAGATATGTCAACACTGTCTATGATTTGTATGATAATGTTATTTAATCTGTTATAAAAAAAAAAAGTACCTGATTGCTAGAAGCTTGAGTAGAAATTAGTTAAGACAATCAACTCTTGCACCACTGCCACTGAAATCAGTGAACTAAACTATATCACTGCAGGGAGTTGTGCTCTTCCACAGAGCAAAACTCAGTGAAGCAACTTCAGTAACATGATGATCTAGTAATTTTCAGTGTGCACAGAATAATCAAAAACCACTAGTAGCTGGTGAATATGAGCCACAACACAGCTTTTAACCAACCAAACCAAAGACTATTCTTGATTATCAAAGAAGTCTCTTCCCCTCCTCCTCATGAACAGAAGTTAATGTTAGAAACACACCAGTCTTCAGCAGACAACAGTAGTGTAGAAAGCTTTCAGCTAACCTTTACTACAAAGCCTTTCAAATGTCTCTTACTAAGCTAGATATTGAGAAGTACTAGTAACTATCAAAAATGGGAAAAATAGATCAAAAATATTGAATCTACATGAGAAAAGAACTAGCAGTCATAGATATACAAACAACAGTTTATCCCTAAAATATTAGCAGATGCTCAACAATGTTCTTTATCCACTTTTAGAAAAATAATTATGCATACTATTTCTAATCAGATCTAAGAAGAAACATGAAAAGAGAGAATTAATCAGCACCAGACTTGACCTGCCTATTAGTTTAATTAACAACATGTTGAGAAGATGTTGACTAGTTCTTCAAAGCTTTCAAATCAAGTTGCAAAGGTGTACAGAAATATTTCAACTGACAATTTCTTTTTCAGTAAAATTGTTTGTTGAATCTGACATTTTTGATGGGAAAAGTGATCATTTCTGTGAGAATCTCATAAAAAATTGAGCCTATTGCATGAATCTCAAACCATTTTGCATACAGTTAATGGATTGTCACAGAGCCCAGAAAAGTCAAAGCCTGTGTGTTATTAATAGATTGGTTGCTGTTCAGCATAGGACAGAATTTTTCCCCCCCTAGGAAATACGTATTTTTAGCCATGTACTTGGAAACTGCCCCTATCCTATCAGTTGTGGAAATTAAAAAAAAAAAAAAAAAAAGCTGGGAAACTCAATTCCTTTGTTTACTACCATCCTAAGCCATAAAGTATCAAATTTTTTTTTTCAAGATTTGTTATAGAAAATTTAAAAGACATAATATTATGCTGCTTATTTTTTAAAAAAAGAAACAGAATATAGTAATCGCGTTAAGAAAACGAAAATGTGCATTAAAAATAAATGGTTTGAACTTTTGCAAAGTGTCACTGGTTCCAAAAGAAGTGGACACATTGCTCCAACCACAAATTAATGCAAAAGGAGGATTATTTTGCTTCTAGCTAGTTGTCCACCTAACAGCCTCTTTTACACAGCAAAGTACATTCACCTAAAGTTATTTTCTCTGGAAAACCAAGTCACTTGTTACATGATTGCTTTTTATCAGTCAAAGTGTTTTAAAAAAATTCTAGAAACTATATCACTTATGCAAATATAGACTGGACAATGTGTCTGATGACTCTTTGTAATTTATTGACAATTAGGTATTTTCCAGTAATTAGAAATTAGTTTGACCTTCAACTGAGTTCACGTAAAATTTTGCAATTTTGTTCTGTTTTGTTTTAGGAATGATGGGTACAAGAAATAACATTTCTGAAAACAGGAATTTACTATACACTAATCTCACAGTTATGACAGTCTAATCTAATTAAAGATAAAATTTAGGAAAAAAAAATGCATTCATGAAATGGCAAACAACGGCTAAGAAATAGAGAGGCATTCTTTTTTCATAAACATTCTCCATTCCTCAAAACCAATTGCAGTAAAGAAGAAAAAATGTAAGTTGTTCTTAATAGATACACATTAAGTCTTAGCTACCTGATTTGCTGTCTTGATTTAAGGAAAATGGAATACTTTCATCAGATTCAGCCACAGTCTCTGATCGGGAAAGCTTAAAACAAACAAAAAAAACCCAGCTTTTCAATAAATGTTTCAGTCTTGAATTTAGAACAAAGATTGAATACAGGTTGGTTCTGATGAAGAGTTCTTAAATTGTTGACTCTTCTTGAAGAATTGTGGTATGATACTGTCTTTAAATCTGGTTTTCATAAATGTTTTTAAATATTTATTTTAAAATCTTATGTCCACTACTGTCTCAAATGCAATTTTAGAAATAATATTTTCTTTGTTTAAACTGCAGTAGACAGCTTTCTAAACATTGACTCTGCTAAAGCAAAGCTTAAGATGAAGATCATTTTCTTTTACACTGTACAAGTTTGCCTTTTAAAACTTGATAGATATTTAAGCTAATCATAGATGTCACTTCAAATAATAAACTGCTGTTTATGATAATAGAATTCAGCACTTGAAGGCAAAGTTTATACTTCACAAAAAACTGAATGATATACTAGGCACTTATTCAAAAGTACAATTCAGAGAGAATACACTGTGAATACTCTTATTCCTGTTTATCCTCTTTCCAGTATAAATTAATGGTCACATACACAGGATGAAGACAACTGGGGTTTAGTTCAAATGATTCTTATACATCCAAAGAGGCAGAACTATGGACATTTCTCCTGCCTGCCAATAGGGATCCATATTCAACCTTCAAAAGGACTCTCTTATCTTAGTGATTTATTTATTTATTTTAAATACCTGTACCTGTATTTCCACAACAGTACTTTGAATATACATATTAGCTCAACTGAAGTTAACTAGGTCTTTGGTATCCTGAGGTAAGGAAGGTCACACAGAACTCACTTGAAATTGAAAGTTGTTTTAACATTTGCATCACATTAAGCACACTAATGAAAATCATTAAAAAGAAAGAAAATAAGTAAGAAAAGAAAAGTTAAAAGCATTAAGTAAGAAAAAGCATTAAGTAAGAAAAAAAAAGGTTTAAAACTGTACAGTCTTTCAGAATTTATTGTGGTTTAATCCAGCAGAAAGTTCAGCACTGCATTTGCTCACTCCACCCCCAAGCAGGTGGAAGGAGAGAACTGGAAAAAAATAGAACCGGTGGGATAAGATAAAAACTGTTTACAGAGACAGAAAAGGAGAGAGGGAACAAAAAAACAATGATAAATACTTGCGTATATAAAGTTATATATAGACAACTAGATACTTATCTCCACAGTACAATTACTCACTGACATCCTGCTAGCAGCATACTGTCTTGCTAGTTGCCAACAACAGCTATATGGCTTCTGCACAATGCCAGGTGTTATGGAGTAACCCCTGGCCTAATTCAGGCCACCTGTCCAGGTCCTGCCCCACCCCATCATGGTGGTGGCTCTTCCATGCCAAGTGGCCCAGCCCTTGGCACAAACCCATGTGTCTGCAACAACCAATACTTTGGTGTGCTACTAACACTCTTTCAGCTGAAAGCAGGACATGATTACTGAAATTCAAAGGAAGATCCTCAAACTAGTTGAGCATAAAACTTGAAGTTTGGGCAGGCAGTATAAGACTAGATAGTTCAACAAATCTTCCTTTAATTTAATACCGTGAATTACAATTCTTGTTTACCAGAGCATGAGTGAAATTAGAATCAAATACTGACTCAAGCTAAAGAAATCCCTTACTGTTTCAAGTGAAAGAAATCAAAGGAGAACAGGGAGAAAAATATGCAGCACAGAAAACACTTTCACGTGTTCTTGCATTTGCTTACCCAGAGTCAAACAAGCGCTCTGCTCCCTCCATTCCTTCGCATTGTAGCTTTCCTAAGCTAAAAGAAAGGATTTAGCTGAATAAAATAGTAGCAAAGAATAAAAGAAAGAGAAGGAAGGAGTCATGCTAGAAAACAGCTTCTTCAGCAGCCTGCAAAAAAGTTGGTTAGTGAAAATTCTTTCCTTTACTGACATCCTCCTATAACACTACAATAAACTAATTGATCTCACATCAACAACAGCACCTAAGAAGTTACTTGAGGCTGAGTAACATTGTTTTGTTTACTGATTGTGTTGACCACAGATTTCTCCCAACCCAAAGGGCTCTCCTTTATCTCAGTTTCCCCAAAACAGAATTTTAATTTATTAGTGGAGAGTGGGGATTCAGGCATGACTCACTGCACATGGGTTGTTGGTTTTTTTTCTTCTTTAGTTTTGTTATTTTGTTTTTCCCTGTACAATAAACTCAAGAGGCATCGTTTCCTCAGATAATTAGATAAAAAATAAATCAGACTGGTAGTGTGGAGTACTTGTGTTAGGTAGGAATGACATGGCTATTACTAAGCTAGTGGAATCTTAAGCCCAGTACCTGTGGGAACTTTTGCTACCAGATCTACTCGAAAGGTAGAAGAAAGGGCTGGCTCTGAAAGGTGGGTCAGTGTGGGGAGAGGAAACTCTGAGAAGTCCTGAAACCACAAATTCTTTAGCTTGCTGCAAATGTTTCACCCTCTTTAAAAATGAATCTTATCACTTAGTGTACTAATAGTGCAGCACATCACTGGGAGATCATGTAGGTTGATTAGAAAATGTGTACCTGAAAGGTGATGAAAAGTGTCACTTAAAGCGAGGGAGAAGGATATAATCCAAAGGTATTCTACAGGGATCAATACTGTGTTTGAAGTACAATCAACACCTCAGTGAATTAATTGAACAATCATTCCAGATAAACTATGAGGATAAAATAAAGGTTGTAGCATCATAAATAGCAGTAGTGACAGTGCAAAAAGAAACAAACAAACAAAAAGAAGTACAATATTCCTGAATGATAATTAGGGCTCATTCACATTGAAATTTTTTTTCAAGCACAAACAGAACCACACATATGGTTGTGGTTGAATATGAGATGTTGAATATGTGCAGAAAAAAAAAATAAAATAAAATGCCAAAAGTACGTACTTCTAAAACATTTTTAAATGCTTTTCAAAGCAGAAATAGAATCATGGAATCATAGAATCCATAGAGTTGGAAGAGACCTCTGAAGGCCATCTAGTCCAACTCCCATTCAACAAGCAGAGACAGCCACAGCTAGATTATGTTGCCCAAGGCTTTATCCAGCCTCACCTTGGAAGTCTCCAGGGTGAGGAGAAATACAACTAGGATTACTGAGTACGAACAGGAAAATGATTTTCATTTCTCCTCATGGCATGATAAGACCAACAGAGACATAATGAGTAGCAGTGGGGGTTCATGCAACACAAAAAACATTACTGCAAAATCACAAAGGGTGCAGAAAAGTATTCAAAGGCTAGAGAAAATGCCTTCCTGTGGGAGATTTAAAGAATTCAGTCACAACAGTTTATGCAAAAGAAAGTTAATGACAGTGGCTTCACACTGTCGTATAGAGAAAATTTCTGTTGTTAAAGCACTTGGTGAGCTATAAGAGAAAAGAAAGGCAAAAACCGATGTCTTGCAGCTGAAGCCAGACAAATCCAATATGAAAAGACACATAGTTTTAATAGTGATTAATGAGTGGAAAAACAATTATCAAAGAAACTGATAGATTTTCTTTCTTTATTCACTTTTTTTCCCCATTAAGACTGAGTGGATTTCTACAAATTCAGCTTTAGTCAAATCCAACTAATGGGCTCAGGAAAGGAAATAACAAGATGCACAATCATTTACTGATCTTTTTCAGACTTAGACATTCTGAATCCCTAAACACACCTTAAATATGGGAGATTAGAAGAGGGCATTCACTAGTACACGCTTTGCTGGTCTCTGGAAGAAAGAAAGGGGGTAAATTTCTCCCAGTATCTGACAAGGAGCTTTTCTTAGTGGCATCCTGCTGCCCATCATTGTATTTCAAAGCAGCAGCCAGATGTAGTGATCTTGTGCTTGAGCAGAAAAAAGATTCACTTTGAAAATAATAACAGTTACTGTACTTAAGCTGTTGATCACTGTTTTAGATGTGAAGATCAGCACACCATTCCACAACGGAAAA
The DNA here is from genome assembly GCF_016699485.2 of Gallus gallus. Classification (NCBI taxonomy): domain Eukaryota; kingdom Metazoa; phylum Chordata; class Aves; order Galliformes; family Phasianidae; genus Gallus; species Gallus gallus. Next base: position 66,764,977 of record NC_052535.1, on the reverse strand, counting down.
AGAAGCCCATGTCTCATAAGCCTGAACATTATATGGTTATAAGAAAGGCAGTAATTATTACTAGGTGCTTTTCTTCTAGAGTTAGCACAAAGTCCTTTAGTTTGTAAGAAGTTATATGTGGATATGTACACATGAATTGTAAAAAGTATGTATTCTTTTGAGAAATATGCCTAAGCAGAATGACCTATCTTTGGGTTCTAGAGCCTCAGAAATCTGGCTTATGGGTAGCCAGAGCATAATTAAGGACAAGAGGTGCTGTAATTATGATTACCTTTGTATTATCTATCTTAGAAAAGATGGATATTTGTTGTCGCTAATGCTGTCAAATATTTGTTAAAAAGTATTTCCAATGTCAATTCTCAACAGGTATTTATTATTAAAACCACTAGTCATATGGCTGTAGCTTTTTGATTCAGAGAGTAAATAAAGTATATATATATGAACAAAGACAAACTTCCATTATTCAAAGTGATATCTGTTATCTAATCTGGGCTTATTTGGAATACAAGCTGCTCTGGGCCTGTGTTTCAGGATAAGCTTCCTTTGCGAGGCAGAAGAGAGAATAGTGGCTTTGCTTCATACTATCTGTAAAAGTAGCTGCACCAAGTTAGACCGTCAGAAAGCAGAAGATTTAAAGAGTTTAAAACTACTTTGTTTACTAACCATTCTACTGATTGTGTGTTAGAGAACTGTATGACTGGGAGTTTTCTAAGGAATGAAAAGAAACGCTGTAAAGTTAATGATAGACAGTACCTATCCTTATAATGGACTTCAAGGTATTGAAAAGTTGATTTTTTACAATGTAGTTAACCTAAAACACTAAAAGTTAACATTTTAATAGTTGGTGCCTATCTTATTACTGATTTAATTGACTATGCTAGCTGAGATACGAAAGACATTTCAGCTGACAAAGTTCATGATAAATTCAGCTGTTGACAATGTAAATATCTGTAGTCATTGATTCACCTGTATGTATCTAAGTAGTAAGATTCAGTGTTTTTACACATGTAGTAGCTAACTGTGTCTTGTCCTTATACAGGGATAGCTATGTTTCTTTTCATCTGTTTACTCATTCTATTTCAGATAATGTGTTATAATAGAACTTTGTAAAGTAGGAAAGCTTGCTTTTAAAAATCATGCAGTGATGCCTGAGGAATGAAGGACGAAGTTGTGTATTAACTATCAGTGTTTCTAGGAGAATAGCATATGAAATTGCTAGCATAATGTACTTTTGCTGCAGTGATTTGTTTACACTATCTCCCTGCCTGGACAGTACTGTTTTATGTTGAATCCTGATCTGAATCACTCTCTTGGTAAAGCTACATCCTTTCTTCAAGTATAAAAGAAACCTCAGGAGTTTTAGACTGTCTAGGCTAAAGCTAACCTTTGTGGATTTAATATAGAAGTGCCTGTGTGCTGTAATTTAGTAACTGCCCATGAAGAAAATAATGCTATTTCCTTCATTTACTGTGAATTAACTGGTCTATGAAGATAAACTACATGTCACCTGCATACCTTTGAAATCTATACTTACATTTTTATCTTCACAAAACATCTATTTCCTAATTATAGTCAAACATAATAATAAAAAAATTTGATTTTTATCAGAGTCTAGAAAGCAGTAGTTACTCAAAATAAGTCTTTAGTATTATTCAAAATCAGGTTTTGGAGCAGTTTACTTTCAATTAACCCTCTGTCGGTTCCTAGTTAATTTCCAGGTCTAGGTATACAAAGTCAGTTATGACGAAAAAGGTATCTCATGACTTATATTTACAACACTAGACAATACAGTATGTTGTCAGGCATATTTTTTCTAGTCAATTAATTTAATGCGAATTAAGAAAATAGGAATCCTGGGTTTAAAATATCTGTTGTTGTTGCTATAATGCAACAACATGAAATTTGCTATTGGAATAGGGAAAACAGGCATCTACTAAACTGCCAGAGCAGTTGATTAGGATTTGCAGGACATCCCTCCAGAAGAAAATATGAAGTAGCCACATTGAATTCTACTTTTGGTTTGTACCTTTTCCTGATGTAAGTATTTTACTTTCACTCACTGAAAGTATTGACAGATGAGGTTATCATCTGAAACTGTGCAAATTGCTTGTCACACCCAGAGATTTATGAAAGAAAAAGTGTGTAATACTGGAGGGTTAGTTTTTTGTGGATTTTTTTCTTTTTTTAGTAAAGATATTTTTCTTCTATAGCATGCAAAAACTGTAAGTTTTGTGAAACTAATAAATAACAGTTTACCATTGAGTCTAGAGGTGTTGTGGTTTTTATTTATGGATTTGGGTGTTTTGCTGTTGGTTTTATATTCTATGCTTTCCTTCTGTGTATGTTAAGAGAGAAACATTTTATACAACCAGTTTTGCATTGAAGGCTAGAGATCTATACATGAATTAGTAGTTATGTTAAGAAATATTTATTAGCAAAAAATTATATGTGCAATCAGGTGAATTAGCAAAATCAAGAAATGCATTTCATTTCTAAGTCTGTTTTAGTGTTGCTCTCCAGATTAAGACAACAGTGTAAGTCATTCTAATTCATTATATATAGTGAAGTATATAAATAATGAAGACTTCTGGTCTAAGTACAGACTTTTCATTGAGAAGGGTAAGGATTCTTTATTAGAACCATACATCTGATGCTTACAAATTTGTTATGAGATAATTCTGAGTTTACCAGTCCTGTAGAAGCTTTACATAAAATCTGATAATTTATAAAGGGATAGAGGAGTGTGAAGGCAGATGAAAATAAGACGACCTGCTCATCACAGTTATTATTTATCAGGTGTTTGAATTCTGTCAAACTTATAGCTCCAGGTCTGAAGTTTAGAAAACTTCATATGTTTAGTTCTATCCCTATGGACTTCTGAATTAGCATGTGTAAGATAAAAGCAAATGTAATTCTTCAACCATTACCATAGCAACACTATTAATGTTAGATAAGACTGCTGTGATGTTTCTATTTTTAAAAAAAAGCATACAAACAAATAAAACAACAGCAGTGTTTCTTCCTCTTTAGTAGTTCATGAAAAGCAGAAAGAATATTGGATTCTATCTTCTCTATTCAGGATAATGTCTTGTTCACAATGAAAGATTGTCATCTCATGTAATGTTCCATCACTGCTGACATAGCATAGAAATTTTAGTGGTTGATTATGTGTATTAGGAATTTAACATCTTAAAATAAGAGATATAAATATTTGTGTTGCATCTGATCTACAAACAATAATGAAAATTCCAATGATTCTTGTAATTTGGAGCATAAATTCAGCATACTTTTCACCCATTCCTGCAGCCTCTATTGTACACACGCACAGTGAATCTGCTAGGTAGAATTTCTAGTACTTGCCACAAATTACTTCAGCCTACAGTTTAGGTACATCAGTATCTACTGCCTTCATAACAACAGGACTCACGGAACAGCACTTCTAAATACCGTTTGCAGTTACTCAGATGTAATCAATGTGATCTTATTTCTGTATATGCTGTATACTTCTGTATACATCATGTGCAGGAATGCATGACAGTTACAGTTTCTCCTTATTCTGGATTTCTTTTTTTAAAAAAAATTCAGATGCTCCCTAGTATTGATACTTTCTTCCCCTGGCAAATTATATACTTAAATATAAATCTATATTCTTTAATTGTGAAAAGAGCAAGAGAATAAATTCATTACTCAGGAGATTGCTTGGGGCCAGAAGGGGAAATTCATGCGCTCTTCTGAATCCTTCATCTCTTCCTTATTACATCAACATTTTAAAGAGGTGAAAAATTAATTTACATTAGAATAACATGCTAAAGGATAGTTAGAAAACAACTTGGTACTAGAAAACAAGCAGACCTCACAGTGAATTACAATCACAGTTCCTCACAGTGCTCTCATCTGCACAGCGCTTGGATAACTTCCTGTTGCAGATAACTGTTTGGGGTACCTACCATGGATACTTCAGTGAGAGAAATGAATTCCCATAAAGCTGCTGTGTCAACCAGAATGATTGGCACATTGTACGCCTTACTCTTCTTGAGTGAATCTTCTTCATTCTGGAAGACATTTGGGGCTGCAAAGGGAATCAAAGCAAGCTACTATGTGTAATCAGCCAATAATTCTTGGGGGAAAAAAAAATCTATTTGAACTGTAAAAAGTGCCCAATTTGGGCCAATTTAGTCAGCTTGAAATGTGCCAAAATCTTCATTTGTGAAATAACTCCACATTTTCATTCAGTGATCTTTTTGGTGTAGTAAGGTTTTGATCTACATGCTCTCATTTGAAATGACACTAGTTCTAAGTGTGTCCAAATTTTCAGAGTTTGAAAAAACACCCAAAAGTGAATTTAGTATTTGTTGTTTGGAAATAATCAGATGTCAAGTTGATAGAAGTTGTTAATCCAGAATAATTGTGTTTCTGTGAATGAGAGGTATCAGCAGGGATGAACTGTACCAGAAAGGGGAAAATTCACCATTAGACAGCAAGAGACTCTGTAACTGAAATTTTAAAAGTAACGAGTGAATCGTGTACTTTGTCCTAGAAAGTTACAGTATCATGAAGATTACAAAAGAAAAAAAAGAAAGAAAGAAAAAGAAAGAAAAAGAAAAAGGCTGCCTAACAGAATATTATCCAGGCTGCTTAGGTGATCTAGCAGGCCACCTCAGAGTTATAAAGTGCTCAATGAGCACTGATCTTCTGAAAACAAATGTTGTCTTTTGAACTTTCAGTGACTGCACATGGAAGAGGTGTAAAAAAGTATGTTTTATACATGAAATGGAGGTTTTAGTTCTTTAATAATAGTGAAAAGATGACTTCCCTCCCAATTCTATTTCCAGAGATCTTCTGATATATTGCAGAAAGCAGTGCTGTATTTTTGGTCCTATACATTTGGTGTAAGGATGTTCCTCATTCCCTATAAGGCATAAATATTTTGTGACACTGACTCAGTTCAGTCCTATAAATTACCTGAAGTAGTAAATTGTTAATAATTACTCCTCAGCTGTAATTAGGAACTTAAGAGAGCTGTTGGATTACCACAAGCAGTCTGATAGCCCATTTTCAATTTCCTTTCAGAAGTGCAAATGTCTTGGTAGGTAGCTAATTAAGCAAGCAGTAACTTGGCACACTGATAGGGATACTGAGGCAGTGCTCCTGAGGCTTCTGCTATCCTAGCATATTTTTTTTGTTTGTTTGTTTATTTGTTTGTTTTAAGTTTCCTTTTTCCAAAAATCACTTTTGCAACAGAATTAACCTCTTTACAAAGGAATGACTGTCTAGGGTCAGAATAAAGGTCCCCACATTTCTTATCCTCAAAGATGATGAGGAGCAGATGCTGAGAGAAGTGTGTTTGAATGGGACAATCACGCAATAAAGCTCTCTCAGAATACTCTTCTAGCCTTCAATATTTTACAGCTCAAGGATTTTTCTTCCAAAATCAATACACTTTTACTTAATAATCCTTATGGATTTACCTGATTTAACCAATTGCTTTTTGAACTTATATAAATGTTAGTAATCACAACATGTTATGGCAAGTAGTTCCATAGCTCAAATATTGATCATGGACAGATGTTCTTCCTTTTGTTTATCTTGCTTAAATCTATTGACAGTTTCATCTAATCTCTCAGTCATGTACCTGTTTTCCAGGATGACCATGTTTTATGTATACAGTTACAGTGCTTCTCTTATTAAGCAAGAAATACTAATCTACCCATTTATTCTTTGTTGAAAATGATGTAATTTCTTGGATCATCCTTGTTGCAACTCTGAACTTTTTCTAGCTTCACCACACCATTTTTGTGAGAGGAGTGGTGTGGGAGGGGCTATACATGTCACCCAAGACATAGAAGGACATCAGATTTTTACAGTAGGATAAAATATTTTCCTTAAAATCCTGAGATTTCACTTCAGAGTATTTGTAGCCAGCTTGCAGCACAGTACATTTTAAGTGTGTAGCTCATTCCCTTGCCAAAATTGAAATCTAAATTCTATTTGCTTACTGCCGAAGAACACTATGGCAATTAAATCTTCTTTCATGATTCTGGAGCCTTGACTGGACAGTCTGCAATAGATAATGTCTGATGTTTTTAGTAATATGTCCCTAAGCTTTAAGCTACCTACTACTCAGTCAAGAAGAAGGAGTAATTGTTCCAGCTGTTCACAGGTCATTGTTATCAGTGATGTAACTTCACTGAATTCAACAATGATTTGAAAAGATAAATTATATTTAAAGGAAATGCTAGCTTCTTATGGGGAAAATATAGCTTCTGCTCAGCATCCAAAGGTTTTCATATTATTTCAGATGTATTTTCTTTTGTAAAGTGTAAGTAGCCCCTGATTATCTACAGCATTTTCTGCTTAATTTAACTTGCTTATATCACACAATCCTATTGGTTTAAACATTCTATGTTCTGAAGAGTTGTGCCTCAAATAATGAACTGTTTATTTATATTTATTTGAGTGCAATAAATTTTAATCAGAAGGTATTTTGGCTACAAGGAGGTGTTACTTTCTGCCTCAAATATTAAGCAGCTAGAAGTTAGAACTCACACACTGACTCACTGTCATTTCTAATGATATTCCTTGTCTACAAATTATTGTCTTCCTTGGATCAGCCAGTAGTCAAAAATGAGTTCAACAAGAGCTGCCAGGCTTAACAAAATAAATTTTCCTTTCTGTCCAAAATATGTTTAAAATCAAACTGGATGAGCCTGTAAACCAAAACTACATGTAGTTTCAAGCACAGGAGTGGGACATCACTCTTCTCATATCCTGTTGAACTGCCTATTTCCAGTTGTTTCTCATGGTGACTGGTGGTCTACACAGTCCATTTATCATATTTTAGTGGTATATCTCACCATAAATTCAACAAAGTTCAGAATGGCTTACAAAATGATATTTTGTTGTTCTGTATTTATCATCTCACAATGTCTTCCAGCTTGCAACATAATTTCCCCTGACTGGAAGCCAAGTAAACACATGCAAAGATGCATAGGTCACTTCATGGCCACGTGCTTGGAAATGCACTCACAATAGCACTGAGCAAAGCAAGTTGCAACCCTTACAACTGCCTTCATACTTTTAAGCAACTCAGCTTTTATGATTATCTATCCCTGTATTAATACTAAATATAATTCAATATGTTGGAATATTAATGTTATATATAACAGTGTGACACTCTGAAGGAAGACATTTGAATAAAAATACCTTTTCTCTTAGTTTGAGTTATCATTTTAAAATACCAATGTAGACAACCACAAAGCTTAACAGTGGCACCTTACCGCATAATTTGTATTTTTCAAAGACTTGGGTTGCAGTCAGAAGCAGTTAAAACCCTACTGAAGAAAGAATGCTTTAAGAACAAGCACTGTACCTTAAGATGATAAGTTTTCCATTAGGCTAGGTAAGTTAAATAATTTTCTTTTCATCTTACAAACATTTATAAGTCATCATTATTCAAACTTTGAGGCAGATTCCACTGTAGAATTGAAAAAGAGAAGTCACTGGCCAAAAGTGAAGTGAAGCCCTGGGAAGAGCTGTTGTGTATTTTTCACCTAAAATATCTTTTTTCTTTTTTTTTTTTTTTCAAACAAAGGATAATTTCATTCAATATATTTAAGTACCAGCAGTCAAATAATATTTATATGATTTGTAATGCAGTCTAGGTTTTATGATTTTTTTAACAGTATAAAAACTAAGAAGTTGTAATTATCATTTTTATCTAAAAATAATCTGATTTTATCAATGTTAGTGTATAATTAACAGCAAAAACTGAGCAAAACAGCTGTGTAATTTATCAACTTCATTGGTAGTTCAAGAAAAAAAATTAAAGCTAAGACCTTGTTACTCAAATTTGGAAATGGAACAGTAGTTTGTGGCTCTGGATGCTCCTTGGGAGAATGAACAAAATAATTGGAATGATTATGCTTTAAATACTATGAAAGCTATATTCAGCATATAAGGAATTCTGACAGCAACACCAGCAGTAAGACTCCATTCAAAATGCCACACTTCTTACAGCCCAGAACAACAGCTGAGCACAGCTGCCACTCTGGGACTTAATAGCTAACTGAGAGAGTTAGCAAGCTACTTTGAATTGTTTCTTTTTTCTCTTTCTTTTATTAATACATTACTTACATTTTCATCCTTCTGCCAACTTATGTAAGCAGCAGTATTACACTGGTTCCAGGAGCTAGGGATGGTTACAAGCCACCGAAATTCACTCACAGCATCTACTTCGAGTTAAAATTGGGGGGGGGGAATAAAAAAAATTGAGTAGGAGGAAATGCACATTAATTTTTGGAAACAAACATTTTTTAAATATAAGAAATTGCACATTTGTTTTCTTTTTATGGAAAGTAAAAAAGCATTTCAGGATAATTCTGAACAACATTTTAGCTGATACTCTCAGTTAGGACAATCAAAACAACTAATGTTTCTATACAGTACCATTCTTCCATATGTTACTCATAGAATGATAGAATGGTTTGAGTTGGAAGGGACCTTTAAGATCATTTAGTTCCAACCCCTCTGCTATAGGCAGAGACACCTCCCACTAGACCAGGTTGCTCAAAGCCCCAGCCACCCTGGCCTTGAATGCCGCCAGGATGAGGGCATCCACAACCTCCTCTCTGGGCAACATGTTGCAGCGTCTCATTGGTAAAGAATTTTTTCCTAATATCTAGTCTAAATCTACCCTCTTCCAGTTTAAAACCATTTCTCCTCATCTTGTTGGTATATGCCCTTACAACGAGTCCTTCTCCAGCCTTCCTGTAGGCCCCCTTCAGGTACTGGAAGGCTGCCATAAGGTCCCCCTGGAGCCTTCTCCAGGCTGAAGAGCCCCAACTCTCTCAGCCTGTCCTCGTAGGGGAGGTGCTCCACCCCTCTGATCATCTTTGTGGCCCTCCTCTGGACCTGCTCCAACAGCTCAGTGTCCTTCTTGTGTTGGGGCCCCAGAACTGAACACAGTACTCCAGCTGGGGTCTCATGAGAGCATAGTAGGGAGGAAGAGTCCCCTCTCTCAACCTGACAGTTGGCCTTCTGGGATGCTAGTGCACATTGCCAGCTCATGTTGAATCATCATCAGCTGACACCTCCTTCTCCTCAGGGCTGCTCCCAAGCCACGTTCTGGCTATAGTGGGTTGGAAATCCGCAGATCATGAAGGGTATTGTACTGATATCCTTTCTATTTGAGGAATCATTGTCTAGTTTTACACAGATGTTCCAACTCTTAATTCAAAGTAACAATTTTTGTGCCAGTCTCCATTCCAAGTTTATTCTGTAGTTTTGCTTCAGCAAGCATAAAAAAACATCTGAGTTTAGTTTCACATCAGATCCTCACAAGAGCATGATAAGGTCAAGATAATCACTATTCTTTTTTGGAAAATTCTCATGTCTTCAGCCTCTTCCTCAAGAATACAAACCTCTTTTCACAGCCAGTTTCATTAGTCAGCTATTTCCAACTTTGAGTTGCAGTGAATCTCTGAGTCACCAACGAAATCCAACATAATCAACTTAGAGGAGACAACATTCTGGTAACTATATTTCCATCCAGAAACAGGTGAAAGAAAGTGACTTTTGGAGTATTCTTTTAGTCTCTCACTGGATCTGAAGACTCAAAGATTGTTATCACCTTAAAATTAAAAAAATTATACTCTTAAAGTTAACATCAGAGAAAAGAGTTTGTGCGGAATAAAACTGCTCGAGTTTTAGACTACCTCAGTGCTCTTTGAACATCTGCAGAATACAGCATCTGCTTTTTCTTAAATGTCAACTTAAAATATTCTTTCAATTCTTTTAAATAATTTCTGTACATTAAGTTTAATTTTGTCAGAGTAATAGATCTACCAAATAACCCTTGAATAATATAAACTCATAGAGAGCAACCCATAAACCCATAACTCATTCTGACTTAGTCCAAAAGAAGCATGATGGGAGAGATTTGTTATTTCAGAGAAATGCTGATTATTTACACTTCCTACCATCTTCCCCTTTCAGATTCAGAGAAAAAATTAAAGAAATGAAATAATGATTATGGGTAGAACAAAGACAAAATGATAACAGTAAAATCAGTAGTGTTACTGCATTATAAGTGTTTGCTTGCACCTTTAATGTCCTTTAGAGAGTTACTTTTATCAGACATTATTCAATAAGAGAGCAAGTTATTTTCAACACTTTCAACAGAAACACATTAACATATGTACACTCAGGTCTAATGGTTTGTGCACATAAAAGTAAAATTATATGATTTTTCATGAACTGTGCAAAAATATAGATGAAAAGGTCTGTGAAGGGACCCTTTCAAAATGCTTCAGCTGCCCACATGAAGACTATGCAATTTGCTGGAATCTAAATTAATTCTGAGTCATCCTTCAGCTGTCTAATAGCAAAGATAATGCACTGTACTGGGGTTAATCTGGCTAACATGCATGTTTCTTTGTCAGCTCTAGGCCTCCAGACAAAAAGCTGAATGTCAAAGTGTATCTGTTAGAAGACACTTTCCCTAAGAAAACAATCAAAATGTGTATCAATAATAACAAATATTATAAAATTAAAAAAAAAGGAAAGAGAAAAAGGAAAATGAAAATGAAAAGGGAAAAGGAAAGGGAAAAGGAAAGGGAAAGGGAAAGGGAAAGGGAAAGGGAAAGGGAAAGGGAAAGGGAAAGGGAAAGGGAAAGGGAAAAGGAAAGGGAAAGGGAAAGGGAAAAGAAAAAGGAAAGGAAAAAAAACAATCTTGCTCCATTATTAGAATTCTTTGAGAATTAGATAAATTATTCATTTCAGAAAGATAAGCAGAAAGCCCTCTGTAATGGTGTGAGATACATGCACCGCTTGAGGTATGTGAAGTTGAGGAGTTCCAACAATGTAATAGTGGCTTTTTCTGATGAAGCTTTCCATTTTAACTGGAAATAATCTTACTCTTCTCTTTAGAACTGCACTGATTGTCACCATCCTGGTGAACTATCAGCTGCTAAGCCTGAGGGCAGTGGGGAAGATACAGTGGGGAAAGGGAGTAGTTTTTGCTTTGTATCTGATGGAGCTTAGAGTTGTTATTCCATTATATCAGCAAAAATTAAGCCCTATATACTGTAAACTGGCAAGGCTGAAATCCTATCTGAAAATTACTTAATTCTAACTAGATAGCAGATAGGATTAGGAATCTTTTTCTGGGAATCAGATAAAATAAATGAGCTTAAATTTGACTGTGACAGTTCCAAGGAAATGATGAAGCATTAACCGCAGTTTTGTTGTCTTAATGCATATTAGTTATTATACAATACTTGATCATTGCTTTACTAAAGTGTTGGTCTTAGAAACTATGAATTAGTTGTCTGTTATTTAAAGGAAGTCACTACAGAAAACAGAGACAATTTTTATACCAAAAAATTAGCCTGCGCTAACATAGAGAGTAATCCTTGTTTTCTGAAGAAGCAGCCATTAAGCGCTAAACTTCATTTTTTCTGGGGCCATTTTCAATTGTTGCTTATCAACAAATACAAGTTGGTTGGGGTTTTTTAGGTACTTGTTAACTATAGTATAGGTAATGGTGTGATACTATTTTTTTCTAAGATATTATTATTATGACTATTTTTCAGAGATAATGGACTGTCTGGAGAATGGGTATCCTTGTATAACACATACTGATGACTGAGCAAGTTATTCAGCTTCCAGTAGATTAATCATATGCTTCTGCAGTTAGAAGTCAGGAGCAAATCAAGTTTGCATATCAATTAGACTATATCAACTCTTACTTTCAGTGGAACAGAAATCTTGATCTTTCATGAGCTTACTTAAGATCAAGTGAACGAACAATCTTGGCAGCCCTGACAAAAACCACTCAGCTCTCCACATCACTACCCACCTCCTCCCCCAGAATTTTTAAGTTTACAAATTTATGATCAGCAAGGGAGTAAATTTCAAACAGACACTTTATGAATATGTATTTTATGTCTATTTTAAAGAACGATATAGATTATCATGAAAATATGTTCTTCTGCATCAAATATGCACCAGACTGTAGGAGTTCTTAGCCATATTTCTGTGCAAGAAGAGTATCTCCTTTACCATCTAGAGCCATCTAGTCCTTTCTCAGCTCCAGACTGTCAATACGTAGCCTTCAATTGCTGAAAAGGCACTTAGCAACTAACATCTGAGCTAGGAAGAAGATAAACATTTATCAAGTCTCAGCTAACATCAGAATCCCTGTACTAAAAGGCTTCCTCAGCACAACGAGTATTTGAGTTAATGGCGAGCACTCCTAAAGTTACACAAATAGTAGTGACATTTCACAGACTGTAGACTACTCCTGAAAATCCCAAGGTATTCTAAAATGGTTGGATGGTAAAACTGCTACATCAAACACACGCTGCTCTAAACCTCACTGTGGAACCTTTAATTTTTCACAGGATTCAAATTAAAAAAAAAATTGTTTTTTTTTGCAGAAGAAGTCTTACTTTGAATGAGGAATTGAAGTGTGACTTATTCAAGCTTACCTGGAAAAATCTTAACAGCACATATCTGACATCTCCACACAACTCTAGGTGAAAGTAAAGCCTCTGACACATATATAAAATTTCTGTTACTTGTCTCTAGTTCACCAGAACAACTAAGTTTAGTAGACTTCTATATTCCAGTTTCATTCTGCCCACTATTAGAATGAAAAATTAACAAGAGCCTCAATTTTTGCAGTTAAATTAAAAAATCTACATTTATTAATTTACCCGGAAATAAAAAATTTCAAATTAGCACTCACTTAACAGGGAATCTGAATGACAATTTCATGTGCGGGTACACTGAAAAATAGACGATGAGAATTTTCATTTTTCTTCTTGACTTCATCTGAAGCCTTTGACCATGTTTACAAATGCATTTAAGCAGATCTTCAGACAACATGAACAAGCGCACTTTCATGAAAGTTAGTCAAACGTGTTCACTTGCCATCAGCTGCAGATCCAACTCATTGTCCTGGTTTTGTCTGGGATAGAATTAACTTTCTTCATAGCATCTGGTATGGAGCCATGTTATGGACTTAGAAGGAAAACAGGGTGGATAGTGCACTTCTGTTTTAGTTGTTGCTGAGCACTGTTTATACTGTCAAGGACTTTTCAGCTTCTCATGCTGCCCTGCCAGTGAGTAGCTACAAGAACTGGAACAGCACTAGGACAGCTATCCCAAACTGGCCAAAGGGATGTCCCATACAATGCGTCATCATGCTGAAAAATAAGACAGGTGGAACTGGTGACAGGGACTGCCACTGCTTGGGGATTAGCTGGCCATTGGTTGGTGAGTAGTGAGCAATTGCATTTTCATCACTTTTCTTCTTCTTCTTCTTCCTATTATTATTATTATTAATTTTCCTTTCCTTTTCTGTCTCAACCAACAGCATTTTACATTTTTTCTAATTCTCTCCCCCATGCTACTGGGGAAAAGCTTGTGAATGGCTGTGTAGTGCTCAACTGCCTTCTAGGTTAAACCACAACACCCATAATTCACAGTTTTGCTGTGATTTATTTTGCTTCACTGCAGTATAATGAAGCAAGTAAATAAAATGTATACCTTTGTGCTTAAAACTAGGCTTTGGACAACCAGCAGGAACAGAACTTATGCCAAACCCTCTGCAAATCACAGGAATGTATTTTACCCCCTCTGGATCTCTCTTCTGAAGTATAAACTTGGATATTTTCTACTATGTCTCTTGAGCTTTTCCGCACCTGACATGGGACACACAAAAATTAAATTTTCCCTCAGACACAGAAGTAATGCACTCAGTAGGTACCAATAGGTGCATACCTTAATGCCAGAACAATAGTTTTAGGCTAAAAAATATTTATCAAACCTTTTCCTGAGAAGTTTCTTACTTAATTTACTCCAATTTGACAGGTAATCAGTGGAATATTTACTCAGACATCTAATATTTATAGGAGACTTCAGCATGTGAACATTAAAAAAAAAAAACATTTTGTCATCACTACTTTTGGCTTTCAAAAAGAATTTTTTTTTCTCCATTTTCTGCCCTTTCTTTGTGGCCAAAACTCTGGATTTAGATGTCATTGATGCCAACAACGAGTGCATTTCATTTAAACTTGAAGATTTATAAAGACTATAAAACATCTTTTCAGATTGTAAATCACAATGATTTTATTTTTTTTTTAAATTTCACTGTGGGAATTGTGGGAAACATATTGTGGAAAACAATGCAAACTTAGTTCTTATGTTCTCTTAGGTGTTCTGTGTACTGAATGTTGTTGGAGGGCAAGCTTTCCAGAATGGAACAGTGTCAGTGAATCTATTGACTTGTAGGAAGTGCCAGAAGGTGTTTGTATGAGGATCTGTACAGTATTGTGAAGCTTTTGAAAAGACGGTCTATTTTGGCTGTTGTATGTTATTAAGATGCAACTATCATTCAACTATTTACAAGTCAAAACATAACTTTTCTAATCTAAATTGATATATTCCAGGCCACGAACCTTGATTTATACTTTGGCTTTGGCATCCCATGCATTGTCTTTATAATCCAGTTTCATCAAGCCAATAGTCAATGTCTTTTTTCCAGGAGATCTTCAGGTACTTTATAAATAAAACCAAATAAACTCAAGTTAATTAAGGTCTTAATCAAGATCAGGCTCGCCTCACTGTCCTAATAGTTATGACCCAAGAGAAGAACATTTATCTATACTAGTGAAATTCAACAGTCATTCACACAATCATAGAACTATTTCCAGTTCTAATCAAAAGGTAATATTAGCAACCATTTCTATAACTGTGGACAACAGGCTGATAGCTGCTGATAATAGTATTTACATCTTCCAGTGCAATTAATTTCACTGAAAAGTTGTCAGACTGATTACCGACTCACAGCTCTCCTATTTACTGTAATTATTGCTGTGGTAGCACCTCAAAATCCAATTTACAGCTAAACTTTCATAATAACTATTTTTGCACGTTAAAAAAAAAAAAAAAAAAAAAAAAAAAAAAAAAAAAAAGACCAGAAGGAACTGCAGTTTTCAATTTAAGATTTAGACAGTATTTAGTAATAAAACCAAAATCAAAAGAAAAAAAAAAAATCCCAAAACTACTTCATGACCTATTTTCTCTTCCCTCCATTATTTTCCCTTCTTACTTACATTTGCACAGCTCCATTCAATAGAAGCAACATGGAAAATCAGATTATTTTGGATTATTTTGCAAATTTACCACCTACTGTTGCATGTTTTTTCTTCCATTCATTTTCATAATGTAGTAAGCAGTTTTAAATGGACCAGAAACATGTCATTTGTGTAAAGGACTTAAATTACTACTAGTGGTTCAAGAAGGGAAAAGATTTTACTTCCACAGTATCTTTTATAATATATTATTATAGAAAACATCAATATCTATAAACTGTAGCTGTTCCTCGTTCACACTGTGCAAGACTTTTGAGATAAAGTATCTTTGTTATGTTCATGGAGTGCACCTAACATCTCTGGAATCCAGTGTAAAATACTGACTTATGTGCAATAAGC
Organism: Gallus gallus; assembly: GCF_016699485.2. Lineage (NCBI taxonomy): Eukaryota > Metazoa > Chordata > Aves > Galliformes > Phasianidae > Gallus > Gallus gallus. The sequence continues at coordinate 66,749,480 of NC_052535.1, read as the reverse complement.
AATGTTCATGTTAAAATATCTAATCAGTAGATAGATGACAGAGAAAATGAAGTCACTTTTACAAGTTTCCAATGGAATGAATAATCTATTACATCTTTTGGTAAGCAAGAATCCATTTTATTGTCTTTTAAGGTAAAATTAGCTAGCTTTGTAACAAGCATCGTTTGCTTCAATGTACTCATTGTGTTTGTTTCCAGTTGAATGTGTTTGTATCATTAAATTAAAAACACTATCAGTCATTTTCTTCCCCAGTATTCAACCTTACTAAGATTTTAAATAACTCATAGGCACGGTTGGTAAGAGCCATATGGTTTATGAATGAAGAAATGGTACTAATTCGTACAAAATTTTCTGGAACTCTCCAAAGATGAGTTTTGCCCTGCTCTTAAGTTTTAGCAAAGTACATCACTGAGAGAGATAAAACATAAAAGCTATAACTATTTTCCATATACTTATGTGTCTATATATATATATTTGTGTACATAATATAAACTTTACAATTACCACATCATACATAGTAATTTAGGTGCATTAGCTGCTAGCATGACAAAATTTAGTGTAAATTAGAGTTATATCAAATCAATCTTGCCTGGTTCATCAAAACAGTAGTAAGCCTAGCTTTTAATATATTTAATAGTCTTAGTTTTAAATATCAGAAATGAAAAACAACAGAAAAAATGTACATCAATATTGCTATTTATATTGCAGTAGTAAGACTCCACAAAAATATTTATGAAGATCTTATTTGCAATGTTGCTAACTCATACATCAGCAAAAAGAAAAGCATATCAGCTTTGTAGATATGACACTACATATATGCGATCTTGTGCATGAGAGCAGTGAATGTAGCACATTAACATACCTTTCACTGAGTCTTGCCAAGACAGCCTATGTAAAAAAATAAAATTTAAGAAAGTTTTAAACTAAAAATTTGAGTTTATATATACCTGCTTTCATACTCTGAGCATGAAGTGCATATTCCTAATTTGGATTGCTTTCTCTATTTATTTGTTTTTAATTGCCAACTGAACTTTCTGGGTGAAGATTAGGCCTCTGGAGGCACCACAGTAAATGGGACTGCCACCGACTCAAGCATGCTGAGCCAGAAAGACATAATTATTTCCAAAAAAAGTCAGAAGACATTCAACATGAGAACTATTTGTTTACAATCTTATGTGTAAAAAGCAACTTCTAGCATTTGCCTGAGACTTTAAGAAAACATTCTACTCTGCCTGGAGTGAAGTAGCATTCTCAAGAAGGAAGGTATTTTTGTTTCAGTTTGGTTCGGTTTTGAATAAGAGGAGAAAAGAGCAAATTCTCCTACCTAAAGAAAATATTTTGACAGTCTTCTAATATCCTGATATCCAAAGGCCTAAGCATATCTATGATTACATTTTGATAAATTCATAGCCAATGATAGAGTTTTGCTGTCTGTAGATTTAATTTATAGGTCACATTTGCATATAATAAAAATGCTCTGGGGTTTGGTATCTTTCTGGAGGAAATATCTTTACTTTTTGCTGACTGCTGTATACATAGGTGATATATAGAATATATCTATTATGTTGTAGAATTATAGATTATAGAATATACATATTATAGAATCTTTCAATGTCCATATTAAGCTGGTTGGTGAATAAATAGAAACAATGGAAGGTGAACCACGATATAGTAATACCTGCAAGAACTATTGATTTTCTTATTTTGCTATAGAGAGGGTATAAAAATTTGATCCTCAAAACTTCTTGAGGTCCAGGTAAAAAGGCATCCATACAATCTAATGAAAGAAGAAAAATTCTCAAATTGTGTATGGAACAGTCACAGCAACTACTTTGAAAGTTATTATTATCAACAACAGTGTAACACTATTTTAACCAGATTCACAGATCCTATTTAGATCCATGGGGATGAGCAAAGTTCTGAAAGATTACATACTCACAGCATATATATAAACTACAAATAATGAATGTTTGAGATTCTATTTCCAGAACAGTTCTATTTTTTTTTCAGTTTATTTTATGTTCTTTTCAGTTATTCAATAAGGTTTCATTTTCTAGTGGAAAAACTGAACTTCACTGGGTTTTCTTTGATTAAAGGTTTAACAAGAGGACTTCTTATAAAATCATAAAAAGATTAGTAACATCTTCTATTAAATGAACACCCATGTCCCCCAGGGGGACCGAGCAGCAATGGTCAGATCTAGCCAGCACACTCTACAAAAAGAATCACAGGGTGCATCCATACTGGCATTTCAGTGAGACTGAAGACTTCACCTTGGAAGCCAACTTTGTGCTCACTACCACTTACTGTGCTTTGGTTCGCATAGTGGAGTGGCCCAAAAATGCTCACCACACTTATTTTGTATGATACTAAACTGGGAGACACAGCTCAGGAGCTCAAAGAGTGGAACTATTTTGCAGTTAAACACCTAAGATGACAATTATTTGGCTGTCAGGTTCTCAGGGCCAAATGTTTCTCAGTACAGACCACTTCTATTTAGCTGAACTACTTGCTAATAGAGACATAACCTCAAAGAACCCATCTTTTTCCCTAAATACATTACTTTATTCCACTGAGAGATCTCTTATACTCTCACCCCTCCTGTGAATTGAACTGTCACCTGTCCCACCTCATATTAAGACCTACAGCTGCTATTAAAGCACTTGTCAGAGCTAAGTAACTGTTTCTGTTACATTCTGCTGCAACTTTTCTTCAAGGAAGAGTGTACGGCTTCTACCTCAGACCTGAAAAGTAAACCGTAGCTCTGTGAAAATAGCTCTCACATGAAGAATCAGAATGAATCATTTTTTATCTTAAGTAAGTTTCAAATCCCCATTGTAGATGTTCATAAAGGAAATGTCATTTTGTATTCACAGGCCTCATATCTTTCAACAAAGGAAGAACATTCTCAAGTATTATGAAGAAAAATTTGCATTTGCTTTTATAAATAGGTTTTGCTTTATCTGTTATTTTCATTCTTTTCAAGACAACATCTCTTAAAGTTATCTTGTGAATACACAATGTTTAAATACATATATTTGTGAAGGGAGAGGATAAGGATGAAAAAATGTTGTGTATTTTGTATATAATGATAGTCCATGCTCATGCTACAATAACCTGAATATTACAGTCCAGTATTTCTGCAGGTACAAAAAATAAGAATTCAAAAATACTTTGTTTATTCCTACAGAATCTCAGGATGGCTGAAGTTGGCAAAGACTTCTGGGTCCAACCCCAGCTCCAGCAGGGCCACCAGAGCACGGTGCCCAGGCCTATGCACATGCGGATTATGAAGATCACCAAGGAGTCCACAGCCTCTGGGCAGCCTGTGCCAGTGTTCTGTCACCTGCAGAAAGATGAAGAGTTCCAATTTATTAATTGCAAGTCTTCCATCATTTACAGGACTTGAAGAGATGAAGCCATTTCTCCATTCCCTGAAGGTTTTTCAGGTTGAAAAAAAAAAAAGATTTTGTTCCGCACAAAAAGTAATCCTAAACCCTCTGAGTTCCCATTCTCCTCACTAATCCAAGGAAAAATCCATATTAGAAAAAAAAAAGAAACAACACCACCGCCAACAAAAAAACACACCACCACCATCATCAAACTACAAAGTAATCACCTTCAGAAGATAAGAAGAAGCTCAAATTAACTGATTTTATTTATTTATGGAATATTTTCTTTCTCTGAGAGTTGCAAAGCAAGAAATAAGTTTAAGGTTCTCTTTTCATCCCCACATGACAAATTCTACTAGTTACTTCCATAGGTACCTCCTTCTGTTTATCTTTTCACAAGTAGTTACCCTACTGATCACAAGTTAGATAGGTCTAAACACAACTGTAACTTTAATTTGACACTCTGAAATATCTCATATCCATTCCTTTGAAGTTCTGTCCCTTTTACACCCAACTTCACATTGTTGTTCATTTTCACCAGCCCTGACGTTCTTCCTGGTCTTTTCCTTAGTTACCTAAACAATGTCATGTCAATAACCTGGGAGAACTTTGTTCCAAAGCACATAATAGAAAGAAAATGAACTATGGATCTCTGTGTTTCTTGCAGATGCTTGATTACTTCCACTGTATTCATGTTTTAGCTTTGTTTTCCCCTCTTATTTTAAAATATTATTCAAAATATTACAAAAAATTGTCCCTGAAGTTTGCACATAGATGTGCTTTCTCTTTGAAATGGATATGAAGGGTAAAATAACCAAGTTATAGAAAATAAACGTGCATAGAAAAGTTGAGAACATCTCCATAATTGTAAATTCCCAGAAATGACCACAATCTGCTCACTGCTGTACATTCTACTTATCTTAATGAGGTGCCACCTTATTCCTGCCAAAGAATATGAAAAAGGATGTTGAAATGTCATCCCTCATAAGCTCCAGGCAGTGAAACTGAAATGGAGTAAGAGTCTTAGGAAAGCCATTTTTGGTGACTATTATTAGATCTATCTCCATTTAAATGACTTGTGTGTTGGAAAATTGTTATCACTACACTAAATATGTCATGTTCTTTCCACAAACCACAAAATATAGTACCATATAATGAAATAGTTTAAATCTACCTCATTTAATTGTTCCTGTTTTTATTATATAATTGTCAGTGTGTAGTCAATGGAATGCACTCACTAAAAAAAAGCATATTGTTTCACCTGAAATTCTTTCCTTATCAGCCTAAACTACACCTCTAGATGGTATTATGACCCATATTCTAAAAGATACTGTTGAAGACTAAAATTTTTTTGTTTAATTGGCTCTTTATCCTTGATAAAGTATAGAAAAATAAAAAATATGTTTCAAGTTATCTAACCTCCATGAGTTGTTCAATTAGAAGTGAAAATATATTTTCTCCATTACAGACTGCAGACTCCATTACAACAGAAGCTTAGTTTCACAGGGAAACTCCTGAACTTTTCACTGGCATAAGGACTAACCACATTTACATTTATAATGACTATAATTGTTAGCATAATTGAATAGAAAAAATCGTTTTTCTATAATTCAAGTTACATTCATAACAATGAAACACTGAATTTACAAATTGTAAGGAAACCCATGAGAATTAGCAGCAAATTCCAAGAAAGCCAGAAAGTATGTTGCACTGCCTACAACTCTATTTACTACATTTGAAGGATTTAGATCTACTTTTTCTCTCAGAATTCATGGCATACAAAATGACTTTATGAAAACTGAATCAGAGACAAACGAGTTTCATGGATTTACACAGGTCTTGGCATAACTCTATCTAGCTGCTAGTAAGCTAGCTTCAGTCAGGCTAATATTTATAATGAAATCTTTAATGAGTCATTTCATGCAACGGATAACATGTAATTGAAATAAATACACCTTACACTCAGCAGCCTGATTAGTCATAAATAAGCCATGCAGTAATGCTGAGGGTAATAGATGGATGCTGTATTTCGCTAGTACCAATGCTTATTGACTTGAATAGCTCATGATGATGACATTGTTTTAATGAACTGGAGCTGCCAAGGCAAAATAGAGGGCAGTTTGTGTCATAAGGCTATAGCCCCAACATTTTAGATAATGAGTATAGACTAATTTAAGAGGACACAAAATAACCTGATTGCAACAAATCATTTGTGTTGGGGCAAAAAGAAATATACACACAGATGAGTAAGTGCAATTGGAGTTTGACTGTAAATATTTCTGCGGAATAATCAGAATTATACACACAGATCTGATTTACCACACTCTTCCATGGGAAGAATTTTTCCATTATTACCAAACTGAGTATATATTTATAATATTATCTGACAGACAGAAACTGGAAATGAAATTCTGTTTCTTATTCCATAGGAGTATGTTAGCGCTAAATGAAGAACTATATTAAATAGAGCTTGGGATAAATAAGTAATTTGTTGTGAAGACAACCTTTTATATAAGGCTGCCAAAGATTCCTCTTTGTTCAATAGTTATGTGTACATATATATTTTCACAGGTGTTTACAAAGCTATACATAATTATTTATAATATTCCTGTAGTTACAAGTGTGTATGAACCGCACACAGACACATATCTGCACTCTTGAAAACAGCAGTTCTAATTCCTAAGAGCTGGTGAACACTTGGATATGAACTTATAAAATAAAAGTAACAGTTACAATCTTTAAAACTCAGAAGATTTGTTACCCAAATCTGTGACAAAATGGTTTGCTCTAACAAAGGCTACAGGGGAACTAGAGTGGAAATGTGGAATTCTAGATAAGAAAATGCTACAGATTATAGTCAGTATGAAATTTTAATGCAAAAAGCACCCAAATTATTAACAAGTGCGTACAAGATCGAAAAATAAAGAAGTTTGGATGTATAAATTAATTATGGACATATTTTATGTGGTTGGCTGCTTGGAAATTGTCAATTTGACCTATAAATAAGTTTGAGAGATTTAACATGGATATAACAGAAATAACAGGTGTATAACAGAAAGGAAAAGAGATAAATTGTGTATAAACTTTACCTTTATCTGTAAAGTTTTCTCTTCATTACTCCTTTACCTTTTCTTTTTCTTTTTCTGGGCTGTTTTCTGCAGACAGCTCTGTAGAAGGTAATAACTGCTCTTGTTCGAGAATAGGTGAGGTTGAAAGGCATGATGAGATCACATTCTGAGCTTTTGGTGGACTTTAAATCTGTGTTCCTGAAGATGAAACAATAAAAGTACCCAAGAAGAACAGTAGAGGTAAACAAACAAACAAACAAAAAAATTATAATAAAAATGCTGTGACTCTTTCTGGTGTACAGTCTTGTTAATAGCATCTCTGCTGGATAATGTGATTTGGGAAATTTTCGATATTTTTATGCATTTCAGAGGACTAACAAAAAGCATTATTTCCATTAATCTTTAAATGTGCACAGGAGAACCAAGATTTGCTAGACTTTTTTTTTTTTTAATTATTCCTAGTTTCTGACAAAGTACTTTCTATAATTCACTTTTGGCAGCTTGTTAATTTTACTGAGTTTCAAATAATTATTTCTTCTAACTTTATGAAGCTCTTTTACTTTTCATTGGCTTTTCAGAAAATAAATTAATTGTGAAGACTATGCATACCGAGACAATGATTTTTAATGTATCTCAGTAGACCTACAAATAAAATAAGATGCATCTAATTGTAACTTTATTTTGATTGCAAATCTCGTCTTTATTTTGATTACAAATCCAAAATTATGTATGGTCTCTGCAGTTGTCCATTCATTCCAGTTAAGGTTTTCTTTCCCAGTAAGCACAAAGAGAATTAAGAATTATTCTAACATTTGCTGTAAGAAAGCTTAATATTGATGAAGAACCCAAGAAGAAAACAAAAGTAGGACATGGATTCATGTCCATGATCCAAATTCATCTGAGTTCAGTCTTTGCCAGCTGTTCATCCATGAGCTGAATTATTATGTGCTCTATGCCATTTTTCTATCAACTGTGGAGTCATGTGACGGAGACCAAGACTTACCATGAGCTATCTGGAGATTTCCCAGCCTGCACAATCTGCCCATCTCTGCTAGTCACTGTATATGAATTCTGGAAAGAGACAGAGAAAAATGATAGTGATTCTAGAGCTAGGAAAATATGTACAGTTTCTGATCACTGCTCTCATCTGTAGAATCTGAAAAATATACCTTTCACCATCTCACCTCACCATTGCAATCCACAGCAATTTCTTCAAGCAATAAATCAGTGATTTCATGGTAGTTCTCTAGAAGGATTGTGAAGATAAAATTTAGTCACTGATGCAGATGCAAGAAATCAAAGGGAGAAAGGAGTTGTGATGGGAGTAAATTAAAATGAGTGACATGGATTTTAAAATCCTCTTTCTTTTAATAGATAAATTAGCTGTTTGTCTTTTTCCACAATTATCTCAAAAAATGAATGTATTCACTATAAAAAAGTGTCATGCCATGGTCATAATTATGTTGGGAAAAACAAACCAGACAAACATAAAAACATCACAACACAAAACTCTCTTCTTGAACCTCTCTGTTGAATTCCAGTAGGTCAGTTACTGTCACTCATCACTGTAGTTTGCCACAGCAAGTAAGGAGCTGCTTACATCCAAAGCCCATTATATAAAATTCTGTAATAACATCTGAGGACAGCTTTTGGTTTCACTGATCTTTCAGTAATATTCATAAAGCTTTAAAGACATCATACCTAGCAGCATTTCTGAGGAAAGTAGTTTTATTCTACTGCTCAGCCAGCTGCACAGTAACCACTGTTTATGGCTTCTGGAACATGCATAGAATGACATATATTAATCCATGCAAGTTTGTTTCTCCTCATCGTCTTGCTAAAAATCTGAATTCTAAGTAAAATTATGTGGGAGAGTAAGAGTTGATTTAATTTCACAGTGTAAATACCGTAGCACAATATATGCCACATGCAAAGTGCATTTTGATCTTTTTTAGCATTTTTTTAGAAGAATGTTATAAAAATATTGGAAAGTTTTTCTGGCATGGTAGCTTTACTAGATATCATGCTGTCAAACTATTAAATAATGTAATTTCACCTATCATGATTTATTAGATCTTATTACTTAGTTTCCTGCTTGCTCTCTATAAATACCATGGGGAATAAAATTGCAGGTACTGAACTTACTAATATTTGCAAACTAAGTCTGATTTACTACAAGGCAAAAGCTTTATTCTTGTTTTAAATTAAACGCAGAAGACACATTTGTTTACCAATTAGTAGATTGTAAAAACTACAAATCTATCTTGTAATAGTTTTATTTCTCCATTCTACAGATCCCAGTGAAGCATACAGAATTTTACAGATTTTTTCTTTTTTTCCACTACTTTTCTACTAAGGTAAAGTACAGAGAAAAAGTTCTAGACAGATAGCAGTATAAAAGCATTTAGGAACGTAGTAGTTGATGTTATATTGTTGAAAGTCCTAGACCCCTGATGAAGACATTCCAAAAAGTGCTAACACTCACATGCAGACAAATTTATTACAGGACAGAGGCGACATGGTAGGCCAAATCCTCAGTCATTTTTTGATACAGTCTGGTCATCAACACACACAGTAAAGAGGCTCAGTTACTGATTTCAGCCTCATGAAAAGACGGTGTAGAAGTGTTGACCATTTAACTGAGGGACTTAAATGCTGACCTCATTGATGAAAAGTGTGCTTTCTTCACAGCAAAAGCAATTATAGTTTAAAAAATTCAATCTATTTCCTTTCTTCCTTTGGCACGGGATATGCAATTTTTCTCTACATCTTATCCAAGTTTTTGGATTCTCAGGGAATTTTAATGCTTTAAACATCATCATTTTTTCCTACATTAAATTTCTGGCAATGATTTGCCATATACTTTGAAGTCAAGGTCCAAATTTTGACAACAGACTCTTCTTTAATAGCAATCAATTATCTTCTACTATCAGTTACAAATAATTTTCCTTTTTCTTGTTTGAATCAGGTTTTAGCTTGAGCTTACATGTTATCATGCTGCTGAATCATCTCATGCTGAATGAATCTCTTCCATTTTTTCACAGTACCTAAATAGCGTAAGACGACTTCTACTGCCATGAAATCACTGGGAGTATTACTTAACAATACCATTGTCATTCTAGCAGTTTTCATCTTTTAATCATTATATTCAATCACCAAAAACAAGCAGGTGCACAGAAATTGGCATTTTAATGCAGTCTGTTTTTCTTTTTTTTTTACCAGATGTCTTTATCTTTACGCTGTCATATAGACACTTACAAATGAGTCTGTTTGGAAGCAATTGATCTTTGATGATGTTCAGATGCAGCAAAGATGCTCCAGTATAATCAGAGAGAATACCTTTGCACTCCCAGCCTTTCAACACACAAAGATTCACAACTGGGGGAGTTAAATACAGATCTTCCTGGAGAAATCTCTTCTAAATCAACTCACTGACCTTCTAAAATTGAATGTTGCCAAATCAGTAAGTTTCAGGTGACTATAGGACAGAATAAAATCTCAGTTATTCCAGTTGCAATCTGAAGATTTGCTTTGCACGTATGAATCAGAAACTGTGTACTCTGTGAGAAATGTCAGAGATAACTGAAAAGCTAGAAAATGAAGAACAAACAGACTGCATTTCAGGCCTGGTATGCTGACCTGGGTAACAGCATTTAAAATGGCATGAAGTTAATAATTTCATGATTATTTTTTTCAGAGTTTTTGCTCTATTCTTGCCCTCTTTAACACCTAAGATTCTCACATAAGCATAAATTAAAACTCCTGAAAGAAATGCAAAGATTTATGTGTCTGCATTACTGTCAAGTCCCCCTTTCTCCAACTTTCCTCAATAGTGGTGGCCAATATTACCTGATGGTATTTCTTAAATAGGTCATACCTACATAACTAGAGTTGAAAAATAAAAAAGGCACCTTTCTACTGTGCTGAAATACTGTGGACCTATGGCATTCCAATTTTTGAAAACATATCTGGGAACAAGATTTGTGGAACAACATACATACATCACCAATCTAAGAATTGATTTTGTACTGACATAAAATTAAGTCTTGGTGATTTCAGACAGCTTCAAGATTGAGGAGATACAACCTGAGGTCACAGTTTCATATTTCAGCACTAAATGACCGCATGAGAAGTGCTTCAGGAATCTTAATGGATTACTATGTCTGCTTCACAATCTTGTTAGCCTTACCAAGCCCTGGCAAACTTGTGTCAGTGTAAGAATACTTCACATAGTTCTTTTTGCCAACTTTCTTGTCAGAAAAGTGCAGGATTTTTGTTGAAGAAAGTCTATGTTAGTCTGCCATCCACACAGTCATCATAATACAGAGACATAAAAATAAATATGGTTGGGGAAGGAAAAAAAGTAACAATAAGGGAAAAGAATAGAAAGTAACAATATTAAACATTAAAATTTAATTTTATAATGATCAGTTGTGGAAATTCCTTTCTTATTTTGCTCAAGACATATATCTGAATGAGGCTGATGAAAGTATAGTGAGATGGGGACAGTTGCAGCTAGAAAGACCAAAGTCAGTGTATTAAGTGTTCCTCACTCTCATCAGGTGAAGAACAAGTAGAAAGCCTATTACATTTTTCCTCAGTTTATCACAAGAGTTCTGTTGTTTTGTAGTGTCTCTTCTTCATTATCTGACATAATCCCAAATGGGCAAATTTAGTCATCTTTAAGCAGTTGCTGAATGTCAACTTCTTTCTGTTGAGCTAAGCTGGAATTTTTTTCCTGGGACAATTCACTAACTTCATATTTTTGAGCATCTACCATTGAGTACATGAGCTATTACAGAGCATCACATGGGATTTTATGCAGTTCATGCTAGAGCCTCTTAAATATCTTTAAAAGATTAAGTGGGGGGACAATTTTAAAAAAGGGGACCTGTCCAATTTGAAAGCTAGCTGGAAGAAGGCAAGCTTCCCTAGACACTTTCACATATTTCTCAAAATAAATTTTAGGCATAGATAGACATTTGTACAGTACAATGTGCAAATTTTCTTTGAAAATTCATAATTTATTTGATTAATTCAAACCTATTCAAAGGGTGAGTCACAGAATCATAGAATATCTTAAGCTGACAGGGAAACCAAAGGACAACCCCTTTCTTCACCCAGCTGGCAATGCTGTGTCTGATGCACCCTGGGGCATCATTTGCCCCTTTGGCTGCCAGGGGACATTGCTGACACGCATCCAACTTTCTGTCAACCAGAACCCCAAAAACCCTTTCTGTGGGACTACTCTTCAGTTTCTGGTCTCCCACCCTGTACATGTATTTAGGATTGCCCTCTCCCAGGCACAGGAAACAGCACTTACTCTTGAGATATAACATACACTTCATGAGAAAGGGAACAGAAGAATGAGAAACAGCAGTGGTGACACCAGGTTCACAACAAGAGAAAGAGGTGCTCCATGGAAGAGCAAATGTTCCTGAAGAACTGTAGTCCATGGAAAAACACATCAGAGCAGAGGAGCAGCGCGAAGAGAAAGGAACAGCAGAGGAGAACAGCTGTGCCATGCTGATAACTCCCCACTCCCCACCCTCCTCTGTCTCTTGGTAGAGGGGGGTATAAGGAGTCTGGAGGGAAGGAGTAAAGCTAAAACTGGGGAAAGGGGAAGGAAATGTGTTCTTTAAATATTTGTCTTTTTTTTCCTCCTACCATAATCATTATTTTATATTTGTGTTAATTATCAATAAATCAATTGTCCTCCTGTCTGTTTTACTCACACTAGCTGGCAGATAGCAGTTGATCTCCCTGACTTTCTTTTGGCCCCAAAGCTTTGTCACTCCTGTCCTATTTTCTCTCTCTACCAGCTGAGGAGGAGTAGAGTGATCAAAAGACTGGGTGAGAGCTGGCAAAGGCAGACACACGATTTTTCAAAGGCTCTAGAAACAGACAGACACATTTTACCTTCCCTCCAAGAAATAGCCATCTACTTTGTCACTGCTCTTTAGTGGGACTTCTTTACAAGCATTTCCACAGTTCGTGTACCAGAAATATCATGTCAGGAAGTCCCTTTTGAAGATCAAGAGCAGAAACTGCCATACAGCAGTGACAAGAGCTGGTGTGTTCTAAAGCAATGCCCTCACAGCTTGATTCACTTGTGTAAATGTCACAAATGTCATAAATGTCACCAGGTCTAAATTTCTGTGTGTTTTTTTTTTTTTTTCTTCAGTCTTATAAAAATTCATGACAGAGATACGGGCAAAATCTTCTAATGTCAGACGTCTCTATGATAAGATTGCAGCAATTCTCTAAACTTCCAGTTTCTAGATGTACATAATATTCTTCTTCACACCTCAGAAAGAGCAAGATAGTAATTCTAGGACAGCTCAAAGAGCTGGATGCAAGTTCCCCTCTGGATGACAGTCTGGCTTAGAAGCATTTTTTTGCTGACCACAGGGTAATTCAGTAAAAAGGATGTGACTCAGCCATCCTGGCTCCTGAGTAGTCCCAAACAGCTGTAATCTTCTCTGTCCCATATGAAAGTAAAATCTTCTACTATTGGAATTGGAAAAAAAAAGTATTAAGGTGTTCCAGTTGAATTCCATAAACTGTCTTGCCATAACTTCCACAATTCCAGCAGTGTGCCCAGGTGGCCAAGAAGGCCAATGGCATCCTGGCTTGTATCAGGAATGGTGTGGTGAGCAGGACTAGGGAAGTAATCATGCCCCTGTACTCGGCACTGGTGAGACCTCACCTCGAGTACTGTGTTCAGTTGTGGGCACCTCAACACAGAAAGGACATTGAGATGCTGGAGCAGATCCAAAGAAGGACAACAAGGCTTGTGAAGGGGTTGGAGAATGTGCCCTACGAGGAGCAACTGAAGGAACTGGGGCTGTTCAGTCTGGGGAAAAGGAGGCTGAGGGGAGACCTTATTGCTCTCTTCCAATATCTGAAAGGTTCTTACAGCAAGAGCGGGGTTGGTCTCTTCTCACTGGTGAACAGGTGACAGGACAAGGGGAAATGGCCTCAAGTTGTCCCAGGGTAAGTCTAGGTTGGATATCAGGAAAGACTTCTTTACATAAAGGGTTGTTAAGTACTGGAATAGGCTCCCCAGGAAGGTGGTTGAGTCACCATCCCTGGATGTGTTTAAAAACCATTTGGATGTTTTGCTCAGGGACATGGTTTAGAGGAGAGTTGTTAGAGTTAGGGTAGTTTGGTTAGGTTACGGTCGGACTTGATGATCTTTAAGGTCTTTTCCAACCTGAGCAATTCTATAATTCTATGGTTCTAACCACAGAGTTGCAAACAGTTCTCATTGTAACAGATTCTGTGCAAAGAAGCCTCAACAGCAACTGAGATTCTTTCCCTTCAGTTGTGCTTTTAACAAACTTCTTTACTCTCCCAAAAATTTAAGCAGTCAGAGCAGGAAAAACAAAATAAAAATCTATGATTTGTTCAAAAGACAGCTCAAATCACTTGGCAACCCTCAGTAGAACTATATAAAAAAATTACCCAAATCCCATGGATTCAACTACAAAGCAACTATTACTTGCTGAATATTTCTATTATTTTTTCACAGTTTCATTTTTCTGTCTGCTCTACAATCTGTATAATTAAAAAATAAAATAAATCATCTAGCATCTCCAAAGCGGCTGTGATTCATTTTAATTTCACAGAAAACTATGTAAGATACAAAACAGTTCTCCCTGACTATTTTTTATTCTCTTCGATTAAGTCAAAGGCCTATTCTAGCTGATGTTTTAATTAAAGTTCTACACAATGGACTCCAGCTTTCTAATTAGTTCTACGAATGTTCCTGTATCAGATTTAAGCTAAACTATTGCCTAGCAGCACAGATCCAAACAAAAGCCGGTAATTCTGGATGAGCTTATCTCTCCATAGAGGCACAGGATTTTCTGAATATTCAACGGTATATATCCTCCAAGACCACACTTTTTGGAGGTGAGATCTGGGGAAGAATAAGTTGCCACTTCAAAGCTGATTCAAGTACATCTCCTCCAGCTTTCCCTATTGTAACTTCTACAACAGGATCCATGTAGACAGAACCTGAGACTCTCAAGTTTCCAGACCTTTTGTGAAAATCTCTGTTAAAAGTGCATTTCCTGTCAGCAGCTACCTACATAGTACATGAAGTTTTCAGAATGCTGTAACTTCATACAAAGGGGAAATCTGATACACTTGCAATTTGTCGATTTCAGATCTACCCCACCCCTAGAAGATAACCACACACAGCATTATAGGAAGAGACATATTTCAGAGACTAACATCACTACTTGTCTCCTGCCATTAGTTCTGTCTCAAAAACAGATTATAAGCAAAGATAATCAATGGGAATGCTGTGAAGCTACTCATCATAGAAACTTCTTGAAAAAAAACAGAAGTAACATAGAATACTATATCAAGGATAAGTCATATATTAAGAGGGGCAGAATTCTTCCATGGAATAAAGTGACTACACAGGTTACTAAAAGTCATCCAGAATTGAAGTGTGTACTGTTCATTTAAAGTGTTCAATTTCCTATTCAAATCAAGCATGTATTGACTACTGAAAAGACAAGTTAGAAGTAAGATCATTGCAATTATAGCTCATAACAGGAAAATTGTTCCTATAGAGCAGTATGAAAGACAGAAAGATGTTTCTTTCCACTATTTTTTTTCCCTCAATAGCATTCAAAACCAAAATTTAACAAGCACATGTTTAATGGTTGATGGGTTACCAACGATCTTTAGACATTCTGCAGAGAACCTAACAGAATTGAAGTATTACCTTTCTTCCTTGAGGACTACCACAGTTATGGGTATAGTATTCCATTCATGGGAACATGCATGCCACAGATTTTAAAAGTAAGAAAGTAAAAAAAAATTAAAACTTACAATTGAAATAGAAATAAAAATCCAGTCAAACTCTGCATTATGGGTAGCTCTCACATTTTTTCATTACATTTCCTTCCATTTTAGTGTTTTAAAGTCATTTTAAGCTTCCTGGATATGAAGAGGAAAAATAAAGAGAGAGGGGGAATGGAAAAGGAGAGGAGATGGGGAAGGGGAAGGAAAAAGCAATGAGGATAGCTGATCTGTTCTCTACATTATCAAGTTATAGAGTAGCATTCCCTTATTCTTAGTTTTTAAATCATGAGCAAACATACTTATGAAATCTTGATGCAGCCAAACTCATGGTTTTCGGCTTCCATATTCCTCTGCAAATTGTAAGAAATGTTCCAGTTTGTGATAAGTCATAGGTCACACCAGACAAACTCCTGGAACCTAGTCAGTATCCCTAGACAGAAACAAAGCATAATAAATTTTCTGCAAATAAATATATAAAGAACATAAACCATTCAACAACATTTGCTGTTTCTCTCTCAAATGAAAGACAGTGTTTAACCAGTTGTTTACCTGTGTTTTTCACTGATTATAGATTTTATCTCTTTAGTGCATCTTTATTTAGCAACTTCCTGGTTGCCTAGGCATGGTGACTATGTATTTAAGGCACTGATGCCATGAAAAAGAAAAAAAAAATGTTTTTTGTAAGAGAAAAATAAACAAAACATAAATTGGGGAAAAAATATAGCTCACTCCTGTTACAATGAAAATTAGAGTGTCCATCTTACAAACAAGTCATGCCTTTACTTTTGAACTGAATCAGAAAGAATAAATGGATGACTTTCATTTCTATACCTCAAAATCTCTCCTCTCCAGGTTAGGCCAAAATGTCATTTCTTCAAGATTCTTTACAGCTTTGTAGTGGAGGATACTAGCTATGGCTTCTGAATCCTGAGTTTATAGTTTGACAGTCATTTTTAGAAGAAAAATCATCACTTATAGAAGGAGCCTACAAAGAAGCTTGTTGATATATTTAACTATGTGCATACTTGACATTGTGACACACTTGATCACTTGTGTATTCTTTCTGTGTCTTCATAAAACACATAGGACTGTGGAAGTCCTCAGCTGACTTTGCTTGAGCAAGTACCCCTTCTTTGAGCTGAACAAATAATGGCTGCCCCATGGACAGCACAGTATTATACAAAGCCTAATCGGTTATGATACAAGGCTGTCACCTTACCTCCAGTTTTGGTGTCTTCAGTAGTTCAGGGGTCTGCATGCTGTATAGGCCTACGAACACAATCTATAACTGAAACTAGTGAGAGTCTAACTAAATACTGAGATCAGTATTTATCAATAATTAAAATTCATATTTGAGAATTTTCTGTCTTCAAAAAAAATTCTAAACAAAACAAATATTTAAAAACTTTTTAAGACAAACTTTGTTTATAATGAGTTGTTCTGAAGATAATTTGGCTTTTATTCCACTTCCTCCCTTGCTTTCTCCCTGCCTTCCTTTTCTTTCTCATACTTTTTCTCTTCCTTTCCCTTCCTTTCCCTCTCCTCCCCTTCCCATCACGTCCCTTCCTTCTTTCACCTTTTTTTTTGTTTGTTTGCCACCAGCTGGAAAGCAAATATTTGAAACTTTTCCCAAGAAAATTATTTTTTGTGAAACACTATTCCTCTCCCCAGAGAAGATTTGAGCAGTTCCTCTCTAAGACTTAAACTGTTGAACTAACAGTAGAAAGCAACTATTCTGCTTCTTAGGCTGTAGGAAACACCTTTCATAAGTCTTTGCATCTGAAATACTCCTCCTTTCCTTCCACAGCCTGGTCTTCATTTTTCTTCTAACATAGCTTTCTATGCTCTGTTCCTCCTTAGTTTCAGAAAACATTCCTATGGTATTTATAGGCTTCTTCACAGGCTTCATAAGCTTCTTCATATGACTTTCCTGGTCATGTAGATTTGACTTTTTTCCCAAGTCCATGCAGAGAAACTCAAAATGCATTTCTGCTTCTACTCGTTCTCCTGAGAAATTCAGTTCTTGAAAGGAGAAGGCTTTGATATGCATCTATATTTTTCAGTCACTCTCTGGGTATTCTTAACAGCAAAAGCAGTAAACTGTCTCATTTCCTCTTCTCTCAGTAACAAAACTGTTCACATCTCATGCAGTTATTGTACTTCCTAAGAACTACTATACCAAACATTCTTCTGTAAGTAATCCCTTGTACTAAGACTCTGCTGGCCATACAGAGCACAAAGGGGTTAACACACACACAAAAAAAATCCAATTAAAATGTATAGATTTGCATTTCTGGTAATAAATGTTCCACATTAGAGATATTTCAGATGATTTGAAATTCTTACTAAATCAGGAAAATAAAAAAAATTATAGACTCATGTTATTTTCCATAATATCTAAGATTGACATTATCTCAGACTTTCTGAATGGGCTTCAACCTTTTGTTTCCTTGATCCTAACAACATTTGACATTTGTGCCTGTGGATAGAGTACTCAGCGGCTAATTGTATCCATCTCAAACTTTTCTCCCTTGAAAAGCAAAGCATCTGGTGATGTAATGAAAAGCATAGTGTCTTCTAATGGCATTTGAAGTTTTCTTTAGCTCCTTCTCTCCTTTGATCTTTCAGCTTTCACCTTCTAGGGAAATGACCCTAGAGTGGGACGCTGTGAAGACTATTCCTGGAAAACTCTATCTGGGTAGCAAAATGGAGTGAGTAGGCATTATCTCTCAGTGAGGATATCTCAGTGTAAAAATGTTGCCTCCATATCAAGGGAGTAATAACTATTAGAATGAAGCATTGGTTTGTGCACAGAAAACTATCATTTCTCTGTTGGACTATGAATAATGAATTAGTGGCTTATTTTCTGTCTAAATTATCAGCTAATTATTATTTCTCAGACAAGCAATAATCCCTTTCATGAGAGAAAGCCTTCAAAGGGAATATTTTCAATCAAGAACACAAAGAGCTCAGAAATGTAAAGCAAAGAAAGGTTAATCTTGGTCTGGTGCAAGCCTTCCCACTTCTCTAAGCTTTTCAAATAGCTGGAAAGGCCTCAAATTAAGAAACTTTCATTTATCACTCTTCTATAATCCATTTAAAATCTGTATCTGTGAACCTGATCCATTTGTATTTTTAAGGTAGGAGTCAGAAAGTTGAATGGTGACAGGAAAGATAAAACAGAAAGACAGAGATATGGTAGTGCTGCACCAACTAGATCTGAAAAAACATCAATAGGGATTAATAGGTTGGAGTGGAGAAAGAAAGAAAGCCAGCTCCTTTCTCCTCCTAAGCCATTAGTCTGGACAGAAGGCACCACTGCCTTTGTCCCAGAAGGCAGGAAATGTAGTGATGCTAGAAATCCTTCTGTTGGATCATAGAATCATAGCATCACAAAGGTTGGAAAAGGCCTCTAAGATCATCCATTCCAACCATCCACTGATCACCAATATTTTACACTAAACTATGTCCCTTAAAAACTTATTAGCATAGCTGTTCCAGGCATAGCTGAGCTCAGAAAGGCACATCTGAGCAGAGAAGGACATAGAATTCTCAATGAGGATAAAAGATCACAGGAACTCACATCAGTTCCCCTTGCATTCCTTCCATTGCAGTTAGATCAGCTACAATTCCAGTCTCTTAACAGAAATTACAATGGTGCTTTTAATCAAGTTCTGAGAATAATGTCTGGCAAAGTGACTACAGTCATCTTTCCTAAGGCTGGTATTGTGAGCATAGAGTGGTACTCACTCTGTGCTAATAGATATTGAGAGGTCTGCTTCCAGAGATGCAACTGAAATGCTTCAGAACACAAAGGCAGCAGAGTGCATAGAAGGCTGATAGGTTTTAGAGGCAACCATACACCGAGGAATTAATTCTCACTGAATGAATCATGTACTAGGTAGTCAACACAGCCTAATACCATCTATTTCTACTTATCTTCACAATGACAGCATGATCACTGGCTATATCAAAGAACACTAGCTGAATTTGCTGCCCAGCTATTACACACTAATCACAAGCAGTCTAGGGGACAAATCAGTTTTGATTCATAACTTTGCTTAATGTGCTTTTTGGAATACAGAGACAATAACACATGCACATTCATCTTCATTGTTATTGCTGCAAAAATTTGAAGGGTGTCTATAACAAGCTTTTCCCATTTAGATAAATGACCATGTTAGGATTTTAAAGTACTCCACATTGTCAGAAGGTAGCACCAAATCTATAGCCTAAGAAATGGTATGTAAAATAAGAAAATAATTTACTAAAATAATAGCTAACAGTCTTCTACTGCACATTGCTGTTGAACTCCAAATATAGAGAATCAATCCCAGACATGACCCCAGTGTTGAGAGATGTAAGTACACAATGCAGCAAACTGCACAGATTAAGTAGCAGCAGCTATGGATGAGATCAGTGCTGAACACTGACAGTCTGAACAATGTCAGTGATTTCACTAGTTTGCTATGTGCTGAGAGCACTATAATTCCAAAACCATTACTTCTTTGCAAAACACTTGTGCTATTTCTCACCCAAGTCTGAACATACAGCTTTTATTTTATAAAATAATTTGGATTATGCAAAGTTGCAGCTGTAAATCAGTGCAATTCTAGTGATTTCAGAGGACCAATACTGCCTTACACTGATATTCTGTTCCTGTCAGCTTTTAAATAAACTTAGAGCAGCAGTCAGAACTCTCATTGCAGAAATTAAACTTTGCTATTAACACTATTTTTTTTCAGACTTTTTTTTTAATCATCTGCTCATTCTGTACTGAAGCAGTGCTGAGTTGCATGCATGACTACAGCTTAAGCTAATGCAACTACAAATGTCTTACGGTCTTCCAGTGCTGTCTGTATGACAAACTACAAATAAAGCTAATACTGATACAGTGTTTTGGTATCAGAAACAGACCTGAAACAGGAAACAGATAAGCAGGATAAAAATTGCTCTTATGAATTCTAATTAATAAAAACCAAAATATATCATTTTACCTTGTTTCATATCATTTTCAGAGGCTTTTCCTGTTTCAAGGTTACTCTCCTGATAACTCTGCTTCTCATCACTTCCTGAGGTAAGCCTTAATCTCTAAGTTCTTCTGAGGATCATAGAATCACTTGAGTTGGAAGCGAACATTAAAGGTCATCTAGCCCAAATTCCCTGCAAGGAACAGCAACATCTACAGCTTGATCAGGTTGCTCAAAGCCCTATCCGGTTTGATCTTGAATGTCTCCAGGGATGGGGCATCCACCACCTCTCTGGGCAAACAGCTCCATTGCTTCACTTTTGCTGTAAAAAGCTTCTTCCTTATATTCAATCTAAATCTCTCTTCTTTAAGCTGGAAAGCATTTCCTCTTGTCCCAACTGATCCTGCTGCAGTGTATGTCCCATTCTTTCTTATAGCCCCCCTCTAGATACAGAAAGGCCATTAACACATCTCCCCGGATCCTTCTCTTCTCCAGGCTGAACAGCCCCAGCTCTCTCAGCCTGTTAGATGTTTCACTCCTTGGGTAATATTTGCAGCCTTCCTCAGCACTCCAACTAGTCCTCCACTTTCCTGTACTGAGAACTCCACAACCGGATGCAGTACTCCAGCTGAGGTCTCACCTGCGCAGAGGAGCAGGATCACTTCCCCCCAACCTACTGGCTCTCTTCTTCTGATGTAGCCCAGGATATGGTTGGCTCTCCAACTCAACCAACTTTAAAAAAAATCCTGCTGAGAGCTCACCGACCTTGACAGCAGGTTCTATGTGGGAACAATAATTCTCAGGGATGTTTGGTCCCTTCCACCTTTTAGCATTCTTAAAAGAGCTCTAGGAAAGACCTGTTCCTTATTTACTTTTTTTAATAAGATGACTACAGAGCAGACAGCAGTTTCTTTTGGGCTACTTCAGATGACAGGAGGCTGATGTACTACACCATCAGACTGCTGCTGATGTGCAGAGAGGAAAGGTCTTGTTTCTGAAGTCAGCAGTACTTTCACAGCTATTATCTCTCACCTTCCATAATTCTTTCCTGTGAATGTGTGAATTAACCCAGGACCAAACAGAAAATGAGAATATGAAGGTGTGGAAGCAGGTGAAAGGATGGACAGTGCAGTGAAAATTTAGGAACACACAATCACTTCTAAGGCAAGGAAGTGAACCAGGTATCATATTTGCTGAGAGAAGTTAGGACAGCAAGGATCAAGATGGTAGGAAGTAGCCATAAACAAGGAGAAGTGGGTGAAACCTGAAGCAGTATTTTTAATGTTGTTCTGTCTTACTGATTTTAGTAATTGTTCTACTAATTACTACAAAATAAACACTATGATTAGAAATCACTAGGAGAAAGAAGTTGGGAACTCTCTTGAAAGCGTATTGCCTTGTTCTAACTCTGCATTGACATTTAGTAAATTTAAGCAGCAGGGCTTGTCCCCACTCGAATCTTTGCAGTCTAATATTTGTAGAAAATAATGTATTTCAGTCTGTCAATGAGAAGTAAATTATTAGGCTCTCATGGGCATGTATTGTGGAATTTCACTCTGTTGACAGTGATAATGAAAAATGTTTACCTTAAAAATATAGATGACAGAATTTTCTTTGAAGTCTGTACATAAGAGCTTTGCTTAATTCCCTCATTCATCAGCTGCTTCAGTAGAGGTTTGATTTTTTTTACCTAGAAAGCTATTCAAACCATTATATTCTCCGAGATTTATTATTATGCAATATCACATTTCACTGTATTGTTCATATAACAGAGAGAACATCAACAATCTTAAATAAAAATATAAATAGATGCTATTATAGCTTAAGCAACTTTAAAATTTAAATAACACTATGAAAGAAATAATAATGGAGATGGTTACCAGGGAAAGAATATAGCGCAGCAAGGAAGCTAGGTAACACTGAGATTAATGTTTTTAATCTAAATCTACAAGAGGCTGCAGAGATCTATTTCACTATCCAGAACTCTGAGTGCCTAAAGTAGCTTTGAGCATCTTCGACTTCTTTCCCAGAATTTTTATTTTGAATGTATCCTCCTATCATCACCTTTCCACACTCTATGTAGAATGACTTAAAAATATTTCCTGGGACTGATCACAAGAGGAATCTAATACTTACAGGCAGATCCTCTGATGAGCACCCAGACAAAAGAGCTAAAAGCAGGTGAGGGAAATAATTTCCCCAGGCATCTGTATTCAACATGGACTCTGCTCCTTGCCTCCTGGCACATGTAATTGAGAAATACAACCTTTTATAAAATAACGAGCAAGCCAAAAAAGATGAAGCCGCACATCATAGCCAAGAGGGATCACGGAAGGGGAAGGAGAGTGGGATTAGCCAAGTGCCAGAGCAGGACCCTTTGTCAGAAGCAAGCAGGAGATCTTTCACTAGCTCTGTGATGTAAAACTGGTTCCAAACAAAACAGGATTTGGGCTCCAGACTTTTGATCCAGGACAAAGTTTTCTATATATCATTATTTAAGCAAGCATTATTTAAGAGATGAGAGGAGGAAAAAGAAGAAAAATATGAGCAAGGAAAGGTATTGCTCTTGGTCAGAGCAATGTGTGAGTCTGTTTTCACCAGGACAATAATACTTTGTGTTCATTTCTAAAGAGAAAAGAATGTATACCACATAGAAAATAAATAACATCATAAAGTAGCCAGGCACTATTTAATTGTTTTCACAGTTTAACCAACTTCACAGCAGATACAGTAAAAACAATGCATTACAATTTTTCTTTTTTTTTTACAAAGTTCAGAGTTGAAACTCTTGATTCTTATCAGTTTAGAAGACATCAGAGCACAAACATCCAACGTGTTCATTTTGCACAGAACACATGATTTTCAACGGAGGTTTTTTATTATCTTTTTTCTTTTATTTTTAAGACTATGGCTTTCAGAGTTCTACATTAAAAAGATTGCAAGCCATGACACAGAGACACCTGTATGAACCATATGCTAGAGTGCAAGCACATTTCCTTTCAACACACAAGGACAAGTGCAACATTTATATGAAGATCCAGTAGACATTAACAATCACTGTACAGTCATGAACTATAAAACCTATTATTCAAATCAACATTAGTCTTCTCTTGGCAAGAGGTTTCTGAGATTTTTTTCCCTAGAAATTCTTCTAAACCAGTTTTTTTTTTCCCCATGACCTTACTACAGAACTTTTGTTCTCAAAGCCTAGAGCATCTAAGAACCTTCTGATAATGAGGGTCACAAGTACCTCCCTTCTGAGCTTGTTAGTATTACTCCTGCCATCAGTGTCAAAAGAGTCAAATCAGCTTTTAGCAGCAGATGTACTATTTTGTATGAGGTATACCATTGTCAAAAAAACATGGTGAAATGCCTCCATTTGCTTTCATCTCTCCACAGACCTCATAAAATAAAATAATACAACAGACAAGATAGAACAAAAGACAAGAGCTATAATTGAACATTTTGTAACATACTAGAGAAATCTAAATATGCTATTTATTTAAAAAAACGGAGTGATACCTGGTTCATATGAGTCCCTTGCTTTTAGAGTACTTTAAACAAAGGAAAATAGAAAGGGCTAAATAATCTCCAAAAGGCAGGTCTTAAACTGCATATTGGAAAGTAAGGCATCCAAAAACAAAGAGCATACTAAAAAAAATTAAAAACTTTATTTAATCTTTTATTATGGCAGCAATAGAATTCTGACAAGGAGAAGAATCCATCTACTCTGTGAATGCAATCACAATAGCTTCTTCAGTACTGAAGAAATTCTTTCCTCAAATTTACACCACAGAAGGAATTTTCATGTTTACCTTTAGTGATGCTTATCTACAGTCAATTTACATTCTCCATTGTTTTTAGTAAAAATGAAATGAATCCACAAAATCCATCAAATAAAGCCATAATTATTTTTTGGATTCTGAATCTTTTCTGCATTTTAACTCCACAAAACTTAAGAAAAAAAAGACACTTTTTGTTGCATGAGAAAAAAAAAAAAAAGCTTCATAAAATGACAGTTGAGGCTTTTTTTTTTTTTTTTAGATCTTGCTCTTTAGTCTGCATATGGAAATGCCTTTGTCGCTGCCAGAATCATTTCTACTATACTCTCAAAGTCTCTGTCATATATGATTTATACAAGAGTATCATCAGTTTGTTATCTCTGAAGATTTCTGGTTGAGTTATGCTCATTAATAATGCTGTCAAATATTAAGATGATGATGATATCAGTGTTTTGCACTTACCTGGCAGACAGACTTCATCAAAGTGGAGAAACAAATAATATTCAATTTAATACCTGGAATTGCTTTAGTTTTGGCATTGCACACAAAACACGATGATACTTTAGGAGGGGCTGAAGAAGTCATGGCTTAATTACATTAAAAGCCTGTGAGGATACCTTGATGTTTCTGGGTAATTTAATATAATAATGAATGATTGCATACCAAGGTTTTTGGAGAGGTACCAAATAACTGAGTAGAACTGTAAATATCAGCACACTTAAAATATGAGCCCAACTGAGGAGGCTTCTGAAAGGAAAATTGAGAAAGGAGAATAAATCTTTATCAATATGGTGTGTTTCACATATACTCCACAGAAGCACTGCTGAAAGTTACACAATTTATCTCAGTGTTCTTTATTTTTATCCAGTAAGTTACAACAAGGGCTTTCATATGTAATTTTACAAGGAATGCTGATTCACAATATTGCAACATTGTCCACTGGTGCCAAGATGCTATCAAATCAAATACATGGTTTGAATGTTCATTTAAGCTATTAAAAGTTCTAGATTTGTTTAAAACAATTTTCTTTTAAAGAAAGCATTAGTAAGGGGCAAACTGTGAATCCAAGAAATATAATGTGGACTACAGATGCTGGGGCAGAGAACTGCAATAAGAGTGTATGTGCATTTAAAGCAGAAAGAGTAATGAAACCTCAGTATAATAGACTCACAATACAAAAAGTTAATGTGTTATTTTGGAATGGTATTCCTGTAAACTTACTATTTAGATCAAACATTGTAACACAAACTGTAAAAACAAAAAAACAAAACAAAAAAAACACCTGCCTGTAAAATTTCATTACAGAAGGGTAATAATTATAGAACTATTATTTAATTAATTAGAACCTGAAATTATAAACAGGTTGTTGTAGGAGGCGCTTGGTGGGGATATGTGCAGTATGGAACAGGCCTCTCCCTAAGCATAGTGAAAGGGTGCTGTTGTGCTAAGACGGACTGTCCTTGCGAACGAGTAAACAAGATAAGAAGAAGGCAAAGGAATGAGGAAACAATAGGAGCCAATAAGGAATTGTGGTAAGGGGCTAAGATCCAGTACAGATGAGTCAGGACAGGACACGATTGTTCAAGTAGGGTATATAAGCTGTGTATATTAGTGAATAAACGCCATTTTGCTACATCCTCATATTGGTGTTTGTGTTGCTATGGTCCTAGCGAGCTCTGATCGCTAGCCCATGACGGTGCGGCTTGGGACCATGGTGGTTGCTGGCGGTAACAACAGGCAGTATATTTTTTCAAGACAGGCATCACCATAACATTACCAGATTCTGAACTCTCGGTTTCATTTAACAGAATATTTATGCTCTATTGTATATAAATTGTAACTAAAGGTATCATAATGCAACCCTTGATGTCCATGAAAAAAGTCTGAACATTCATGGTGGGCAACAGCTGGGGGAAAAAAAAAAAAAAAAAAAATGCTTTGAAGACACACCAATCATTAAGATTTCATAGATGATTAAAACATGGACAATAGTTGTATATTTTTGCTGGGTCTAAGAACATATAGATGTCCACATTTACCTGCCTTGGAAAACTGGAACCATCATGCAGGTCCCTCTGTTGTTCCTGTTCCTGCATCTTCACTAGGAAAAGGAAAAAAACATGACTATCTATTTAAAATAACTCAGACTTGCTTTTTGCAAACTTCGCAGGTCCAAAAGTTTCTTATTTCCTGTCTTTGTCAGGAGAAAAAACAATTCAAAGGGAAATAGGCTTCTGAAGTGAAGCAGAGGCTCACCTTCCACCCATGGTAGTTGGTTTGGATTTTAGTTTCTAAATGTTGAGTTGACAAAAGTAATTCTCCATGGAGGCAATTCTGGTCATTGCTCCTGGCAGTACTTAACATTTTCAAGTCTAACTGACAAAGTATTCTTAGTGCCACTGTATAGAGATAGTCTGCATCGTTAGCTGTGTCCATAGAAAACAACTTTTCTAATATTTGCTCTCTAGAGCTCTTGTACTTTTAGTGCCTGGCCAGGGAATCTTGAAGAGGAAATCTTTCCTTTGAGTTCAGCAAGACTCAAACCATGATGATAAAGATCATTCTGTGAAACTAGAAATACAAAAGAATTACTTAGAGCGTGGGTAATCTTTGAGTTTCAGGTAGGCATGCAGAGATGTACAGAAAAGCAGCTACTACAAAGAATTATAAAAGCCTTAATACTGTCAGTAGACTCCTGTCTCTGTTGATCCTATCAGTTAGTAGAATTCAAACTCAGTTTTCAGTAGCAATCTTGTCCCCATTTATGTATGCTCTATGCTTTCTACCTTTCTGATATTCTCTCCTTGACTAGGAAATGGGATGGAGGGAAAGAACTACATAGAACAGTTTACTGGTCTTACATCCTCTGTGTCTCTCTCACACAGCTCAGATTAGGTTGACTATCATAAGCAAAATCTGCAGGTAAAGCAAGATTTAGGAAAGGAAAATGAGATTGTTCAGCAATTTTACAGAAATTATATTTCTTCCTTAAAATATCATTTTAAGGGCTTTTTAGAAAAAAGAAAAAAAGTAGATTTTTGAGTGGGCAACAACACCTGCCCATAGATAAAAGACAGATCCTCCAGTCTATTATAGTTTTAGTTAACTGCCTAACTCCAATAGCTCTCCAAAGTTTCCTCTAAGGCTTTTATAATGCTTTGATTTTCTCAGTGAGATTTCCTAGTAAATAACCCAAAAGTTCAGCACTCACTGCCTTTCAACATTTGTATCTTTTCACTAATATCATATCAGATCCAAACCAGAATGCACAATACTCTAAGACTTGTGATCAATATTGGACACCTTGGACACCCAGGAGAGCAATCTAAATTCTCCTACTATGGGGAACAGCTTAGAGCCTTGTAACATCACCATCAGCTCCATGAGAATGTACCTGGGCAGAGATAAAGTCCTGTACCTTTCATGTTTTTCTATCATTTTGGAAGTCACAGCTCAGATTTACCTTCTGTAGAAAAGTATGTAGTTTCAAATCATGTTCAAGCAGGCAGAAATCTCTCACTGTTTTAACAAGAAACTGTTACCACTATTCTTGGAGAACAGGGGATATCCATGATCCCAAACGGTGTGATCATAATCAACCTTCCCATTTCCTGAAGGAGAAAGGGACTCAGTGATCTAATTCAGGGTCAGGTTTCCCTTCCCAAATTTGTTGCCCTCAAGGACTACAGCAGTTGCACCTTGGGTGCTAGCTCTCAGTTCCTTTTAAAATCAAGACTCAAACATTTTTATAACCTTTTTTTTTTTTTTTTTTTGCCAGATTTAACCTGATTTTTGATTTTCTGTCTAATATTTTATTCAACAGTCACTCAAGATAATAGTCTGTTGCTCATTTAGTTGGTAGTGAATGTACAGGAAATACACTTTAACAGTAATTATAATAATACAATAATTATGTAGCAGGAAAATCTTGAGCAGTCACAAATACCACTGAGAAATAGATTAACTAAATACAAGTCATTCAGATCCATAGAACTGGATTCTGGTATCACCCCTCTCTCACAGTTTTTTTCCTCACCATCTTTCCCCTTCCTCCACAGCAGTTCTCAACTGAATGAAATACATCCATTGTAAGAAGTCATCCTTTATGCCTCCATCTACAAGCTCCCACCACCTGTCTTGGAGGAGAACAAGTGGCCAAGTACATCAGCAATCAGATGAATCCATCCATCTGGCTGAAATATTAACTTAGGGGAAAGTACAATAAAACATTTTTTTTCAAGTTTTGGCTCATCTAACAATATGGCTTTACAACTGCTTTTGCTGGCACAAGTGAAACTGAAACAAGAGACCACTGAAGAAGAACAGGTTGATCTTGACTTAAGCCACTTGGTGAACAAGCCTCTGCTCTGAACAAATGGATAGGTCTTTTCTACACCCTGTAGAATATTTTGCCTCTCTCAGTGAGGGGCAATTACAGTCTTCCGTGTGGCATGTTCAGAGGGCCACATGGACTTTCACTAAGTTTTTTTCAGAAATAAAAGTGTAGTTGTTCTTTCTAATTCCTGGTTTCATATTCTAAAAAGCTGTAGTCTTGCTGAGGAATTCTATTCTGGTTACTATTTTCTCTACTACAGCCACTACAAAACACAATTATACTTAAGAAAAAATGAAATGAACACCTTTAGTATAACTGAGAAGAACTGCAATGAATTTAAAACAAAATTATAAAAACAATGATTTTTTAACTGGATGTATTTGCATTAATCCTCAGTTACGTGGAAACAGTAAACAGAAATGAAGACTGATACAATCAAATAAAATGTATCTTACATTGTGCAGATAGACATCCAAATCCAGACACCTCCTGTAGGGTTTTCAATTGAAAGGCCAAGGGTGCTCACAGATTGCAGAGTTCAGATTCCAATTTTAAACAAATCTTTTACTAGCATATTAAATAAATCACAAAATTCTAACAACTCTGTTGGGGGTGATTCTCCTTCAAAGTCTTACACAAACCTATGTCTCTGAATGCCAGAAAACTGGATAAGGTTAAAGCCTTTGAAGCACATCTGTGTGTGAATATAAAATATGCTACCCAGAGCTCAAGCTTTGGTTGCACCGCCACTGTTAGTACATTAAGCGGATGTACTCAGACACATAAGACATGCACTGAAGATCAGTGAGTACAGTTATAGACAAAACCTTACCAAAAATAACACGCTGAGCTGTACTCATTGCTGAAACAGACAAGTGAAGAACACAAACATAGAAATATAAAGAAAACTTTTGTTTTGTTTTGTTTTGTTTTGTTTTTCAGGAGATGCTGGCAATTTGTGCAGTATAAAACAGTTTCTCCAGACTTGTCTCTCCCCTCTATACCTTTCTGGCAATTTCTCCTCTAAGTCTCTTTCTTTCAATGAGAAAATATTTTGCTGAAGAGTCTCTGGTTCCCATCCTTGACATTCAATCATTTGAGCTACTGAACACCCATTACACCCATTACTGAAATTAATGTAAATTAAGCATGTGTTGATGGCATCAATTCAGGATAACAACAGTCTTTATGACAGTACATAAGCACATGCTTTTCTGAATTCTAGCAGTATTACAGTATTGATGTGGTATAGGTCTAAGGTCATCCTTAAAATGGTAGTGGTCAGAATAATATGACCCCAAATATTGTAATCCCAGTTATCAGTAAATGAAATTTTATTCAAGTAGGTTTGAAAAACGGTCGCAGCATCCAAGCCCAAGTAACCATAGTCTGTTTCTTGCCTTTTTTTTTTTTTCTTTTCTTTTTAAGAGTATCACTTAGATTTCTTGGAACTAAGTGATTACATGCAGACTACAAAGAAAACACATAGGACTAAAACAGCACATTTATTACATGCCAAGTTACAGTTCACTGCATTCCCATTTCAATTTGCACTCACAGTACTGTGGGAAACTGAAATGATATCACTGGAAACAAATGAAACACAAAGAAAAGTTTGTCAACAGACAGAAGCAAGTGTATCTCTAAACTAAACAGCCATAACATTCAATAGCTTTAATACTCTATTACATTGTTTCATAGAAATTAGTGATGAAAGACTTCTTATCCATCCCTTGCCAATTCAGGATGTTTTCTGTTTTCCAGTTAAATCACTGGAGGCTGATTGGCAACTGACAACCAGATTGAATAGAAAGAACTAACTGGATGTGCTGTGAAATTTGTATTTTCCTTGTAAAGTGCCAAGCTCTTTCAAGTTCCCTTTGTTTAAAGGTGAATTAATAAAAGTCAGGAGCTCAAAAAAATTGGATCCTGCACTGTGTAGCAAGTAGATTGCCTTTCAAGTACACATTCAACATACTGCTACTGAAGCCACCTTCATCCTTCTTAAAGAGGAATACGTTTAGTGTGCTGTCAAAAAGCATCACACTCCACTATGGAATTAAAACTGGCATATTTCCATTGTACTGAACATTTTCTGAAAATGAGACTATAAAGAAATAATAAGTTATTGCATCAGCGTTGTTAGTGTTGCTGCACTTCTACCCTCAGTCTAACAGTCAGAAGAAATTGCTGCTCAGGAAAGTCATACAACAAATGACATCTGCCAACCTCAACAGCAGACATTCAGACTTTCTCAACCACTTTCATATTTTGTTGACTAAGTAATGAAATAAAACTTGCATAAAAATGGGATCTTCTCAGTTACACTTGCTTTCAGAATCACTGCACATAATCTTGCATTCTTTATCAAACTTTGGAGCTGAACTTTTCACATGTCATACATTTTTATGTTTGGTACCAACTAGCATATGACAATACTCCATTTTCTGAGAAAAAAGTCAGGAGGGAGGACATTCAACAGAAATAATTTGTGTGTGGGAGTGTATGTAGGGAGGGTGTGCTACCATGTAACATTTTCTATAGTTAACCATTAATCTTATATATATCTCCAGTACCAAGCATCTTCATCTACAGCCAAATTTTAATCCCATTAATCCTCTTTAAAGATCTGTAAGGTCTTCTGTGTAATTCTGACTTTTAGTTAATGCATATCTTAATTTTACAGGGATTTTACAGGGATCAAGAGGCAAACTCACTTGAGACTGGTTTCTTTCTGAGAAAGGAGGAAAGATCACATTTTTCCACAACAGACATAAATAGAAATGAGATACTAAATACTGCCAGCCAGTAATAGTCAACACAGTGAAGTCAATCCAGAAAGACTACTACTACCAAATTATTCCTACCGATGTAAATAGAAACTCTCATCACAGAGTGGAGAACCAATTCTATGTATTTGAGTGGATATATCCCATCTTGGAGGAAGATCAGCAATGCACAAGAATTATTAAGTTGTCCCTGTAAAAGGACTTTTCCTTTAGAAATATATATCTATATTTTCTAACGGAATTATATATATCAAGGAGGTAATTATACAGCAATCCAGAACACAGTATCAGTAAATCTGACTTTGGCTCAGTGAGTAGCATAAGCAGTAACAAGCAGAACATACAAAACTCTACTGTATGCAAATACCAGGTCATACATTTTACCCTTAGGGATGGAGATGTAGCACAGTGGTTTTGAATACAAACACTGTAGCACTGTCAAAGGATTCTTCCAAATTCTGATGATACAAAGTCTGTTGAGCATAATTCTTTCTCTGCCCCTGAGTATGAATTAGACAAAGGAGAGGGAAATGGAGAGGAGGTGAAAAGCGTTACCTGAATGGCCATAATCAATTATCCAACATTTGGCTTCCATGAAATTAGAGCAATGGCAAATAGGTAGGAATTTTTAAAGTTGTAGCCCTCTTGGAGAACTTTAAAGAACACACCACAGTGATATAACAGCAGATGGAGCACAGACATAAATGTAATCAAAGGCTGAAAGCCAAAAGCCTACATCAATAGTCAGAATAAGACAAGCTCAGAATTACCTTTGTGGGCTTTTTGGTGATATATCCTTTTGTTGTTCTCATCTCTGCATTTTGTGTAAATATGAATGAGATTAATTATGATATAATCATTCTTTTTAACATATTGCAGAGAATAAATGGCTAGTTGAAAAATAGAAGTGTTTTTAAATTTTATCAGCTATTTAAAATCAAGAATTAATAGAAATTATCATTTTATAGATGAAATGGATGAGAATAACTAATCCCATTTTCTTAAGGCTTTCTTTGTTAAAGTGTAAGAGATGCTACAAAATTCATCAGAATTATCATTTAGAATTAAAATTTAAAGATTATGTAGAACTGTCCAGTTCAATGACTTAGTCTCACATCTGTGCATTTTGTTAGACTTGGACAAAAATATGTGTGTGTGTGCCGATAAGTTAAATTTTGAGAGTTAATTTTTCAATTTTCTCGTCAAAATACTGATATCATTTCTATTGTTGATCACAAGAGGGAGACTATATCAACATATTTCCTCTTGTCTCAAATTTCTAAAACATCTAATTTCAGTAATTTTGGATCACATCTAAACTTTGACCATTGTCTGAAAAAACATTAATGCCTGTTCAGTTCTTTTCTGAGTTTGTCTAGCCAGTAAAATTTATAGATAAAGATAGCCAATCCAATAAACAAGATTAAACAATGCAAAGGCAGTTGGAAAGAAGATTCGAGAATAAGAGTCAATTTTTGCAATACGAATATGTATTCTTCCTTCTCTCCAAGATCCTGTGCGGCAGTCTTCAAAACAACAGAAGAAGCTAGCACAGTCTTTCCCTTCTAGGCACTCATATCCATAATCATCATCACGTTCAGGGAGATGATTAATGTTATTAATTGGAATTAGGGTTGATCCAGGTCGAACAGCAATTGCAGACGGTTTCTTAAGAAAAAAAAAAAAAAAAAGAAAAAAGTGTTTGTTTTTGTTTTACCCTCAAATTAAATAATTCCATACAATTGCACAGCAAGGGCCAACGAAAGCACATTCTTCAGTACAATATACAAAAAATCAAATGTTAGATGAAAACAACATGGGGAGCTTTGCAAATTATGAACTATTCTCTGTAATTAGCTCATGCGGGCAAAAGATCATGAATGCTTTTCACCTGACACAGTGAAAACGATGTTGTGCTGGGGTTTGGGAATACTAGATAATTAGTTATAAAGACAGGGTTAGATGATCCCATCTACATGACACAAAAGAACATTTTGAAGTCAGTCACAGCTTGACAACTGGGTCATAAACAAGTGCATAGGAAGGATATAATCGTCACTACCAAAGGAATTATAGCTTTCCCATCATTTGGGATTTTTAGTACCAGACTGGATGTTTTTCTAGAAGATATATTTTCTCTAAGGCAAGCTAGTAGTAATTAGAAGAAAATGTCTGGTGAAGTTTTAGAGACTGATCCACAGCCTCTACACAGGCTGTCACCTAACCCTCTGATGTTAAATTCCTAAACAATATGCCCAGCCCATATTCAACCCTCCTGAAATTCAGTTCAAACTGATTGAAATAGGTGCTAAAGTTCATAAATAATTTTCACAGAAATAATCTGGGTGCTTTATTGCCTAGTACATAAGCTGCTTACTTTCACCTTTCTCATGACTTTTTGCCTTCCCCTTTCCTGCACTATCACTGCCCATCTTTCCTCCTTTTATTATTTTGTTTCCATGTGGCTCTTCACACATCATCCTTGTTTTCCCAAGTATTCAAAAATATATTCTGTTTCCTTATTTATCATTGTTTTAATTTCTAAATCCCAGAGCCTTTTTAGAATATTCTATTAACCTCTTGTATTCTCATTCTTTCAGTCCCTTCCCACCTTTAGCATCTCTTCTAATTCAGACTAAAATATAGTAGTTACATTAACACTACACTTACATTTTCTCCCCTCTTTTCTTGAATCTCCATATTTTGTCATGTAATGAATAAAAATGATGTAGTCAGAAGAAGTAAGGAAGTGAGTTCACAGTGAACTAATTAACAACTCTGGTTACTGAAGTGTAGAAAAGAATTTCTCATATAATTATACATGATAGACAAAGTATGAAAAATATATAAAAGAAGAAAGAAGCCACATCATTTCAATTCTTGTGATGTTTGAGAGACCAATTGTCCCACTTCCAGGGAATTACTTTGATCAATACACAGATCTCTAGTAAAGGAGTAACTTTATTCCTGTGGAGACATTTTACCACCACATCTCGAGGAGATGGTCTTACAGCTGTGTAGTATCCACCATATTTTTGAATAGCCTTTCTAACTCCCTTTAATAAGTATTTTTACCAGAAGAAAATTCACACGCACTGCTGTTTCAACACTTTTTAGACAGGATGACCTAGGGAGATAATTATTGTCCTAAAGGGCCTCATTATTCCTTTCAGTCATGACAAAATACTGACAGTAGTAACAGCTACTATATTTGAAACATTACAAACTGGTCTCATTTTTACAAAACATAAAATTTCAGATGAAATTTGTTGAAATTGAGAGGAAAGATGCCTATTCATTATTTCATTTCATTTTCATTCTGCTTGACTGCATGCAGGCAACATTCAGCCCTCACCCAGGAAAGTCAACTAATATGATTCAGCTATGCAACAACTTAGTTGATTAAATGATCTGGGAAAAGGGCTTTACAGTATTGGTCCTTCCTCTTATTCTTTCCCAAAGAAGATTACAATCAACCCTCAACTAGCAAGACAAGTTTTCTAATGAAAAATCTATTTAATGCCTTTTCCTAAATGCTTTAGTAATCTAAATATGAACTTTAAATATTCATACAGACAGATTCTTCAGAAATTCCAGTATTCTTACTATATGAACAGAAACTCTCTTGATTGGATATTTATGATATTTATTGATATTTATTTCTAGGATTTGTGAGGATTAATACCATACAAACCTCAAATTGTAGATGCAGAAGGATCATTTCATCAGAAGGAAACATTGGAGTAAATGAACAAAAAACACTTTTCAGAAATACTAAGCCCTGATAGAACTATCTGTAGTGGCACATGCTCCATAGACAGCTCAAGAAGCACCAAGGGCTTGGGAATAGCATGGAAAATTATTTGTAAAGACTCTCAGCCTTAGGCTCATATGTTTTAATTCACTTATGAATGGAATGATCCAAAATTTTTGCATGTTAACAGTATTCAGAGAAGGTGAATATAAACTTGCAACCATGATTGTTATAATAAAGAACAAATGGCATATTTTTAGTTCTTAATCATTTGACTAAACTTACTGATGGCTTAGGTTTTGCCTTCTTGTCTTTTCCTTTGTCCCCTTTTCTGTTGCTAGTAAAGTAATGCAAGGTGCCATATTCCATCAAGGCAGCAAACACAAAAATGAAGCAAACTGAGACAAAAAGATCCATTGCTGTCACATAGGAAACTTTTGGAAGTGACTTCCTGGCAATTGTGCTCAGTGTTGTCATGGTCAGCACCGTTGTAATACCTATTTAATAAAGAAAGTAAGAGGGAAGGGAAAAAGAGGGAATTGTATGAGTAATTCAAACAAATTGTCAGAAAAAAAATATCCTCAAATTAGGCATTAGCTCATTCATAAGGCATACAAGAACTAAGGCACAACAGAATACACCTTAGATCACACCCACAGACACCAGTCCTATTGCAAGAAGCATCCCTATGGATCCAGAGGCCACTGTTAGATCATAAAGGTGGCCAGCTGTATAAAGCAGCATGGGATGTGTCCTTGGGCTATTGGCAAGCTTCAGGAAGCTCAAGAAGTGAAGTCATCCACTTTCCAAAGTGACATCTTTGGAAACACCAACTAGTGTTAGGTAGCTACTTTCTGCAGGGAGCCTGCTATGCTGTGATGGGACCTTCACAGGTCCCTTGCTGCCTTACAATTCTGTGATTGTGACACATTTAAGATTTAGTTTAAATTCCCTTAATTTTAAACACACACTGAAGAAATCAAAACACTGATAAAGATTTTATAATTTTATAAAACTTTTTAAAAAAGCATACATAAAACAAATACAATAGACAAACTGGTACAAAAAAATCACATATATTTTATAAACAGATAAAAGACCTCTGGCTCTTTAAAGTTTAAAATATATAAAAGCACACACACAGAAAAGTGTGTATTATATATCAATAACTTTAAAAACTAATTTGGAAAGTATTAGAAAAAGGAATAAAGTTTTTAACTCTTTGCTTATGACAAGTAGTAGGTCATAAATGAAGTAGTAGGTCATAAATTCATCATGTAGATGAATTTCATGGCATTTCTTGTCTCATTCTCTAAATTACGAGATATATTTTCAATATTGTGCCTTAGGTAATAGAAAATATTTCCCTGAATTCACATATAGGTTAATTAAATGAACAAGCTGGCCTTACTGGCAACATGTTTGGCGTCTTAACTATACCACTCTTCACTGGTTTAACATTTAGAAGGTGTTAATGCTTCTTTCTTGTAAGTGATCCCATAGGTAGATGCAAAGCTTTTTTTCCTAGTAGTTCAAAATTAGGATGTGACCTTTCCTCTGGAGAGCAATACTTGAACACGCAAATAATATTTTTACTTACATGTCTAGGCTTACTGAAAAAACAAACAAACAAACAAACAAAAAAAAAAGTGAAGTGTGACAATAGTCTAAGCTTGTCTATGTCTATGTCTTTCCAGTCAAAGCATGGAGTCAGGAGTTGCTATTAGTTTATCCTACAGCAGGAAAACTGGTGATGTTGCAGCAGATTTTTCAAAGAAATTACATGCTTAAAAAGGGCATACAGATAATCGCAGAGTTTTTAAAAATGCTTTGCTCCCACTAGATGCTTTTGAGAATCACTTAGGTATTTCTCTGCATACTCAGATATCAAAATGCATTTAATCATATTTTACTTTGGGAAACCAATCTGCCAGGATCCTTCAACATGCATGCAAGAAAAATTATCAAGCATTTTCATTATATCAGCCTTCAGCACAGTCTCCATGTTGGAGGTGATACCGACCACACTGAATCCTGTTCCAAGAGGAGGAAAGATGACATAGACTTTCCCAGTCCTCTCTACTTTGTAGAAGGGATAAAACCTTCCACATATTGCAACTTCTAGTCATGATGGACTTTACTTAGTGTTGGCTTTCTTCTCTTAACTGCTCAGTTAACCCCTACCCCCCCATAAATTCACATTTATTTGACTGTTAAATTCTCTTTTTTTCTTCACTAGAAAATATGCATGTGAGAACAGTTACCCTACAGTCTGCCAAACATTGACTTCTGAGCATTAATACATAAAGAAATCAGAGAACTGTCACTACTAATCTGAGAGTTGTTAGTGTGTATCCTATGCCCTTCACACATCTCTATCTGACACTTCTCCAAGGCAGTGCATGATTCCCAAGTGGTCAAACATAGGAGGCCAGTGCCATACTAATCAGGTCAGCCAAGTTTGACACTAACACTGAATTATAACCACAGAAGGACTTGCAACATTAAAGTAATATCTGTAGTAAAAACAAGGTCCTGAAGGACAGCAATTTAGGTTTTTGCAAGTTACATGCCTAACTCCTTGAAGTTCAGTTTCAGTTGCAAATATTCTTTCTTATCCTTAAAAGAGCAAATGTATTTTCCTCATGAATACAAAAAAAAAAAAAAAAAACAAAAACCAAACCAAAAAACGCACAAAAACTACACTAAAAATTAAAAACACAACGTCAACAGAACAAAAACAATACACATCTTCACAGTTTTCCCCAGTGTAGTAGTGACGACCTATGTTCCATAAAGCTAAGTGAAGTTTAATCGTACTTGTCAGACTACCCATTGCCATTTTACCATCCCTGGAGATGACAAAAATATCATACAGAAAAAAATATATATACTTATTTGGGAAATAGTGAATCCACAAGGCTTGGATCAAGATCATAGAGTCACAGAATCCTTGAAGTTGGAAGGGACCTTTAAAGATCATCTAGTCTAACTCCCCTACAAGGAACAGGAACATCTACAGCCAGATCTGGCTGCCCAGAGCCTTGTCCACCCTGGCCTTGAAAGTCTTCAGTGATGGGGCATCCACCACATCTCTGGGAAACATATTCCAGTGCCTCACCACTCCCACTGTAACAGACTTTTTCCTTAGATCTAACCTAAACCTACCCTCTTTAGGAATGAAATTTTTCCCCTTGTCCTATATCACCACAGAAGCCCAAGATTTCCAGGTTTTATTATTAACATTCCCTCCCTTAAATCCTGCTGTGACACCACAGTGTGATTCTCCTACTCTTAACCTTATAACCCAATAGAAAGGGTGAACAATGGTCATAATCATTTAATTCAATTAATCCAGTGTTCACTGCAGTTTTATATCGTTGCCAAATTC
Source organism: Gallus gallus (assembly GCF_016699485.2). Classification (NCBI taxonomy): domain Eukaryota; kingdom Metazoa; phylum Chordata; class Aves; order Galliformes; family Phasianidae; genus Gallus; species Gallus gallus. The sequence continues at coordinate 66,711,175 of NC_052535.1, read as the reverse complement.
CAGAACCCTCAAGGGTGACAAGCATCCTTACCCAGAGATGTCCTTGCAGGAACTGCATCCTTATTGATCCAGAATGACACCCATGAAAGAACAACTGTGAGTATACAAGGAATGTATGTCTGGATAGTAAAATATCCCATACGTCTGCTGAGATCAAAGAAGATTGTCATAATAATATAATCACCTATGAATTAAAAAAATGATAATAATTTTTGAATTATATCTGTTAGTTTTGTTTTACATAGATAACACATGCCAAAAACCTTAACACTTTGCCTTACCAGATAGGGTATGAGAAATTTCAGTTGTATTTCGCAGCCCTACAAATGCAAACTGATACAGTCTCCAGTATTTTGGATCTGCTACTTCAACAGAGGTTTTCTTCCATTTGTATTCAATTTCATTTCTGGGATATCCATCTAGAATAAAACAACAAATCAAGACTCCAGACACAGCAAACTTCAAAGCATGTATTTTGATTTCTGAAGTTGTCTGGAAACAAAACAAAGGCTGTATATAAAGTAAATCAGAGAGCAAGAAAATCTGTAATCCACCTTATCCACCTGAAATTTAATAACAAAATATCTAGCCTCAATTTTAAGCCTAACTGTTAACATCATCTTAAAGTTTTGTAAATACAATTGCTTAGGAATTCAGACATGAAAAAATGACTCAGAATCACCACAATTCATTAATACATGGATGCAATATGCTTTAGCTTTAAAAGAACACAAAGAGCTTAAAAGTACATATACTTCTGAGTACGTAGTATGTCAAAATTCCTATTCTTCAGAATGGATTTTTGTGACCTTACTCATTGTTCAGTAATCCACCTGGAATTACGGCCTTCTTGATTTTCATGTGCCTCGCATGTTGACCCACATTATCTAGCGCAAAAGCAGGAATGAAATCAAGTAAGGCTCACTTGTATTTAATTGACAGACTTAGCAAATTTCATTTAGCATTCAGGAAGGAAGCATTAAATAAAATATTCATTTAAAAAGATTCACTGAATTTTGATTTCATTGCCTTTTAGGTTTCACATTTAAGAATAAATTGTTTAGCTGTGTTCAATTGGTTTGGGTTTCTTTTGCTAACAAAAGCACAATACTCCTAGGACCAGTATTTTATTTTTAATATGTCAAAAAAATAAGCCTGAAAGTTATTTTTCTTGCTTGCAAAAATAAGGCCCACTGAAAGGAGAAGGCATGTTTATACTGATTAAGCATTTACGAGAACAAGTTGAAAAAGGCAGATCTTAATTTTCCTCTTTTTATAACACATGGAACCAATTCAAAGCTGGCAAGTCTGACGGGCATAAAAAATAAAGTTCTTCCAAGGCAATAGATTGCTATTAACAGGAATAATTATTGCATCACACTCCTCAGCAATACAATTGTTTTTAAAGTTGCAACTAAATTAAATGCATGTAATTCAACTCATTCATTATTGTATTTAATTATGCAATAAATAATGCAATAAATCAAAGCAAAATACAAACAGATTTTTTCCTTCAATTCAAGGCTTCAAAAAGTAATTACTTGCTCTCTTTCTGCTGGATTTAAAGGAAATGTAAAGCCTGGTTGTAAAGAGAAAAGAAAAAGTATTGTACCACCTACAGCTTGAAAATTCCAGAGGACAGGAGTGTTCATCCATAGGAAAGTTATGAAGCTGAAGATAACACTCAGCATTAATTGTCAGCCTAATTAGAAAATAAGAACAAAAGAAAGATTATATTCATGCATCTAGACACTTCAGACTAGATAATAAACACATGCATAGAAATCAGTTTTGCCAATTAATGGATGTTATGCATATCCAACTGTGTATCTGCAAAAGGCATCCACCACCATCTCCAAAGAACAAAATTATCAAATGCAATCTGATTACTTGTGTCATTTCAGTCTCCATATCAAGTCATTTGAAAAATGCCAATTGATTTGGGAATCTCTTAATTTTCTACCAGAAAGAGGAGTAAAAGGGAAGGGCTAAAGGCAGGGCAAGGAGGGGAGATAAACACAACAATAAAATGAAGTTTTTGAAGAACGTTTTGGAAAGTCACATGGCATTTGGCATCCTTATATCTGATGGTTATATACACTTATATAAATATATATGCACCCATATATATACATAAGTGGGAACACAAGGCCTACTCTATATTTGCGTAAGAAGAACCATGAAGAACAATCTTGACATTTCTACTCATTCAGTGTCTAAGGCACACAGGTTTTTCAAGTAGGTAGTATATATTTTAGAAGCAGTCTAGAACTAGTCTAGTATTTGAACAACAGAAAAAAATCAGTTTCAGCTTTTGAAAATACTATCACAAACTTCTAAAGAGTTTCTAAACAAGGTGGATTTTAAGGAAAACTGTGGTTCTTGCCACACACTGGGAAAGAAAAAAAGCCCCATTTCCAAATAAGACACTTGCATCCCTCTGGGAGTGCCCTTCAAATTTTCCAACTGTGATATATGTACGTATTGCCTTAGTTTTCCATTTTCAATCTTTGAATGGTCAAACCCTTAAACTTTTATTATAAGAAGTGAAACCAGATTTGGAATCACTGATGAGTGCAATGGAAAAATCAAGGTCTAACCTCAGGGTAGACTCAGTAAGCCTACTGAGTTTACTGATCCTACTGAGCAGTTGAACATTAAAGAATCACCATGTCTTCTCCCTCAAGTACCAATGGGGAAAGAGTAGTAGTACATAGGAACCAAAGAACATGGAACACTGTCAGATCCAATTATTATTTCTTCAATCGTCAACACATGAACTCAATGTTATTCCAGTATGAACTCTCTGTGCTATTCCACCTTAGGCTGAAATCAGATCATATCTTCATCTATACAGAGGTTTGCATGTTGTAGTGCCAGGTGAATACCCAGTTTTGCTGTTTCACTTCCAGCTCACTGCACTTCATAGCTCAAACTTCAGCACAGTAGTTTGGTTATTGCTTTGAGAGAGCTCACATGTTTTTCACTGAGTTTGATTAATTTATTAATTCCTATTAAAAACAAAAACTCTACCATTGAGATTGAGCAGGCAATGAAAGGGTAACATCCAACTTTTACATATATATTTTTAATTCAAAAAAAAAGAAAAACTATTAGCATATTAACAGAAGAGATTATCACAAGATTTTTATAAACAGCAGAAAAAAAATTGTTAATTTAAAGTGCTCTCCCAGGAGCACTTTATACGTTCAAATGAAGCATATTAAGAACAAAAGTAAGTGAACGGGATCCCTTTAAAAGCGCTGTAATTTTTTCTTCTGCTTTTTGTTAATTGTTCATATAATAATTTGAACAATAATTTGAACAATAAATTGTTCATATAATGCTACTAGTCTGTAGATGAAAGCAGTGTGACTAAGTGTAAGTAATTAAAATGTTGTTACTGTTTGATTTAAAAAAAAAATCAGTTATGTCATCTTTTGCACATGCTACTTCCCTATTGGCTTCTAATTTATTGCAAGATTTTTTAGATGTGCTTAAGAAATAATAAGAAAAATTGAAAGATTTTCCTAAAATGCTTTCTGTAGACTGCAGCTATTCAAGAACTGTTTGTTAAGTGACTCAGAGATCAGTGCAGATAGCCTAGATAATAAGTTTAAAATTAAACCAAGCATCCATCATTTGCCAAGCAGAATTACTACCAACATGTTTGCTTATGCCTAACTTGGAGGAACATATTTGTAGATTTTAGTAGCTTGTAAGAGTAAACATGAGAAGTAGTATATGCAGAACTTGGACCTTAGTTTTAATCAAGCTATTTTATTATTTTTATTGGTTGAAGCATTCATCTTTTACTTACAAAATATAAACTGGTGAAAATTAGATAATTAACTGCTTACAATAGAAAGTCTGTGAAACAATTTATGACTCAGGTTTGTGATATCTTAGCAACGAAATACAACTCTGTTGGTATTTTTTTCCTTAAACTTTTTCCTTAAACTTTTTTCCTTAGGTACCTTGTTTGTACCTAAAAAGGGATTAAAATTTGCTATCCTTTTCAGCTGCATTTAACCAATATTCTGGGCAGTATATTTCAATATTTTTTATTTAATATTTTTTGTTATCAAATCTTTTTTTTTTTCCATCTTAGCAAACTCTTTGTAAATTCCTGCGGTCAACAACAAAGGAAATTCCAGGTACTTGAACCATATTTATTTTTGTGTTCTTACTCATACCAGTTCTATCTTTTCTACTTAGCTATTAAAGACCCACCTTAGGGTGTATAATACTCTTCCATCACTCCAGATTCGAAGTAAGCGATTTGGAGTTGTAATCCAGTGGGCATCAGATTTTCTTGAGTTCCGGAAGAAAGTGTCTGGAATCCAAATTTTTCCAACCATATTGCTATTAAGCATAAGGACTTTCATCGAGCTGTTAAATTTCAGACGACTGTCATACCAAGTCTGGGCAAATATAATATCTATGGTGTATTCCTAAAAACAGAGAAAAAATATCTACATACACATTTACCAAAGCCTGCAATGCAAGAATTTTCAATTCAGGTATAAATCCAGGGCTATCTCTTCTATTCTCTTTATTATGATCTATATTGCATTCAGCAGCCTGTAGCAGACTGAGGAAAGGCACACATAGCCTTCTGCCTCTACTTCCACTCTCCTGAGACACACTGTTTAGCCAAAGAAGAGGAGACCTGATAGGATCTTATAACTTCGCAGTCCTCACACAATACAACCACATCAGGGGAAACAGACACAGATTTAAGGACAACCTTAGTTGTTCTGGGCTAGGCCAAGTTTCTAAAGACAGAGATTTACATCTCTTCAAAAGCAAACAAAATACATTTCTTATATTTTCCAACTTGAATTTCACAACATGCATCTTTAGATCCTTCAAGAAAGCTATAATCATCTTCAACCTTGCCCATCTGTATTTTGACAAAAACAACAGAACACACCCACTGGCTAAATTTCAGACTTTGAAAAATTCATGTATATGCAGGAAGTAAATATCACTGCTTGCTGAAAAAACTTGTCCATCTACCTCATATATTCACCTGCACGCACACAAAAGCATACACAGCCAGAAAGGGAATTTCCCTAATGCAATTTCACTTCACTTATTAAAGGTTTTATTTTCTGATACAAAGTCAAATTCTTCAGTAGATTTTATGGTCAAAAAAGTGGTAAATCAAAGAATTTAATGAGACAGTTAAAGATGAGGGAGTTAAATATTGAAAAACAATATTTCATCGCATCTGCAAAGAATCCAACCATTTGTTGCTCAGTATAGGAGTAAAATAAAGGAGCAAAGCAGCAGACTAATCTCTGTAGCATTTGTCTCAGCTCCAGACCATGACACTGACGTTAAGACCAACAGCTACTCTGTATGGTGGCACATCTCTCCTACATGGCTATCACATGAAAGCTCCTATGAGCAACTCAGAATCTCCTCTCAGACCTCAGTCCACAGGATCACTGAAGGCCAGACTTACACACTTCACACTGGTTGCTCCCTGTCATCTGTGAGGGGAGAAGAGAGAGGAGACAGTGTTGGCATGGGCCAAGGGGTGCATTACTAGTTTATTTGGACAGTAAAAATGCACAGTGAATTCTGACTTTTAATGCAATGAATGTAGATGCAATGAAATTAGAATGCAATGACAGTAGAAGGGTTTGCTGATTGGATTAGGGTTTGTTGCTCATTTTATTTCTAAATAGCCACAGTATCCAGCTGTATGAGTTATAGATTCCTCTCTCATTTCTCCAAATGTTAGCAGCTATCTCCCTGGTGAAATTTGTCACTCCATCCTTCAGAAGTGCAAAGGCAGATATACCAGGACTGCTTAAATCTCTCTCCATTTTCCCACTTACCTGGGTGTGAAAAGAAAAGATTTGAAGTAGAATAGATATGCAAGGGTAAGGCTTGCATCTGCTCTCTCTTCCACACAAACTATCAAACTCAGTGACTTGCAAAGCAAAAATAAAAGGTGTATGAGGAAAACAATAGTAGGACAAGAGAAAAAAAGGACTAAAAAATGCATGCTGGAGATCACTCTAAAACTTAGTTTACTCCTTGACAGACGTTGTCATCAGGAGAAGTTTCTGCAGGTTAAAACAAGTCCTTGATTATTTTATTTGTATAAAAAAATCTTCAAGACACCTATGAAAACCCAGCACCTGTTTATCCTCAACATCATGCTTTCTGTGTTAATCTGTAGGTTACAACTGGAAAGCAAATTTGCCTCAGTTTTTTGTAAATAAATACACAAGACAGTGTGCTAAAGAAGTGCTTTAATAGATTTAAATGAAGCAACATGAACAAAGATTTAGTTGTTGCCTTAACAATAAAAAATAGGAGAAAAAAAGTCAGTGAGCGAAATCAAAAACAACCAAATGTATGATAAGAGCAGGCTGTCTGAAGGTGCTACTCTAAGCAGCCACTTCACAGTGGCACTGCATTGTCTGAGAAAAAGAAATATATCAAAGTGTCATTACAGTCAAATACACCCAGGGCAGGAAAACTCAGGCTGCCACAGAATACCAACAACCCTATCAAATTAAGATAAAAAAGGAAGAAGAGCCTGATGGTTTTGAATGAGCAAAGCAAAGGAACAGCCCCAGTAGACCCAGATGCTTGGATTCTCTTACCTTTCAGTATCAAATGTACAAGTTTTTATCAGAACAATGTATTAAAAGAGTTGTTTGAACAACATTTTAAAGGAAAAAAAAAAACAAAGAAAGCAGGAAATGTTAAAATCCTTCAGTAATTATTTTTTTCTGCTCAAAAAATAATCTGACTCATAATAATTCAATATCATAATGACTAGTCTTTTCCAATGCTGAATGCATAACAATAGATCCAACTGCTAGCCTCTTATCTACAGAGAGTGGTCTTCCATTTCTAAGTTGAAACAAGCATATAGACATGTCCCTCTTCCCTCAGAGTTCACTCAGTCAAAGGCACAACCCCACTCATTCATCCCACCTGAAAGATTCACAACTTGTGGCTCTCTGATTTCACTCAAGAGCAATTATTCTACTTCTAATATCTACATTGCTGGACACTACTATCTACTTTTTCAGCATACCTACTTGTCCTGTGCCTCGCTGAGACCTTGCTGTCTTTGAGGGTCCTTAGTACATCCTTTGGGCAGCATATATCCTTTGCCTAACTATCTCACACTCTCAGCTCATTTCATCTATACTAGCATTCACTCAAGTGAACTTGAGCATAAAGACCAAGAACATGCATGTTGTAATCACATGTAGACATTCAAGATATGAAGATGGGACTCAGATTCCTTTCCCAAAAAAAGTTCCTTCACAAAGAGGCCAGGTGTTATGGGTCCAAACAGATCTTGTACAGCCTCCAAGTACAGGTACACATTACAAGATGATTAGGCAAATGAGGCTCAAGTAAGTCTGTCAGTATGCAGCCATGGCAGTGTAGATACCTGGGAGCAAAAACCTGAAAAGGTAATAATTAAGAAAGTTGGATCCTTTCTGAAGATCTAGTTCTGAAATGGACCTAAAGTTTTAAAGCTTCATGGATTTGTAAAGTAAGTTCCCTTAAATCTGCAGCTCCTGAAAAACAATTCATATTTTCTAACAAGAAGGGAAAATCTGGGCCCTCAAAATTTGTTGAAAATGTGGTAGAAAAATGACTACCACTAAGGAAGTACTTTGTCTCCAAAACTAGATGAACAAAAGCACTATCTTTGTTTATACACTGTATTAACAAGCACAACGGCACATCAGAAAATAAAATTTTCTTTTAGAGTAATAAATCTTTCTGAGCAACTGTTTTGCTTTTCTCATTTTCTTAGAAAAATTTAAATTTAACACTTATCGCCACTTCTCTTAGTCTTATAAAGCTCACCATTCAATGACATTCTGTAACCATAAAAATTGGTTTACTACTCTCTCTTTTAAATGAAACTAATGATAAAACATCCATGCAGAATAAAATGAAATCAATCTACGGCTGCATTAGTCACAGCCAGAGCAAAATGTGTGCTTATTCATATTCAGCCTCACAGGGTTCAATAAACAGTGCACATGTTAGCTCATATTTGGCGTCTGATTAGGTCACCGAACTCTTTTGCACAGCTGGCATAAAGAGCCCACCTGCCTAATTATTTCCAGATAACTGCAATCCTCCTTCATCTCTGTCCTCTCTAAAAGATAATAACAAACTCCAAAGGCTGGGAACATAGTGATTAATCAGAGAATGCCATTAAAGGGCCAGGCAGTGAACAGTCTGTGAATATTGACAAGCAGGTGTATAGTCTCAGAGAGAAACAGTTAATAAGGTAAAGCAATTATATAAAATAGAGTAGGAACAGATACTGTATGGAATACACCAAATTCTCAACGTTAGTTTCTCAAAAGGATCAGTACACTTCAGTAACAGCCAAACATTAGATTTTGTTTTAATGGAAAGCTGGGAAAGAAAGGGAGGCAGCCATCATTCTATATGATTACATCTCAGTGCACATACAATATGCCAGTTCCAACTTAACATCAAAAGGATGGAAAAATTGCACAAAGAAGAAAATCATTCTTCTTGAATGTTTTGTCTAGCATTCCCACAGCTGATTTGATATTTCACAGCAAAAACCATGGAGAAGTGACTAGGTTAGTTGTTGCCTGAATCTTGTTAACTGTGATACATTTGTACGACAACAGGAAAAACTGGCCCAGTTTTCTCAGGCTAAATACAAATGCAATGAGACATCCCAACACCAAAATCAGAAATACCACCCAGATGAAGTTCTACAATATAGATCATTACCAGTGAATTGCAGAGGTAAAAAAGAATAAAAATATCCTCTTCTTCCTCCTTCTTTGCCCAGAAACCTACAGTTGTTTCTCCATCTGAACCAATCCACACCTTAATTTTCCTGGAATGCAACAGACTAATTCAGACATTTGTTCCACAGGGAACCCCTGAATTCAGTTCAAATACAAATTGTGAAGTGATTTCATCTCGTTCAGTTACCCAAGATCTACAATATATTCCCCATCCTTCTTCATTCTATTCAGTTTTCTAATTTCTAAAACAAAAATTCATTGAGAGTGAGGGAGGGAATTCTGCAGGGGAAGAAAAGAAAAGAAAAAAAAAGAAGCTAGAGAAAAAATTTCACAAACTATGTTTTGATATTAAGATATGCAATTTAATATCAAAGACTCAGATAAGTATGATGATTAAAAGATTTAGACAACAAAGACAGTCATAAACAAACAGTGGTATCCACATGCTCCCCCAAGAGAAGAGAACCAAGTAAACTACCAAGCCAGTTTATCTTCATCTTGCCAGAAAGCTGCCATTAGGCTCTTGTAACCTTTACCTTCTCCCACAACCAACTATCTCTGGACATCAACGTAGTGCTTTTAAGTACTTCACTAAAATACTTAGTTATCTTTGATATATGGCTTCTTTCAACAGAAATTCTAAACTATGTTTGTTCTACCTCATGAGTTACTTCAAAAGTTCTTAAAAAACTTTTTTGAGCTGCATTAGGCTCAGCCAGGGTTTCAGATCTTGATCCCCATGGTTGAGATCAAAGTAAAAATAAAATTTCTTTATTTAGTGAACAATTTTAGTTTGCTCACTCATGGACCCTACAGTGAGATCTAAAATATCAGAATCATTGCGATTTGTCAGATAAGTACATCTGTATTAGATTAATAATCCTACTGTAGTGGAAGAAGTGGGGGTTGCCAGAAATATGGTGAATATAGCATCTGCTCCCGGAATCTTTTAACCAGATTGTTATGGTTGTGCAGAAAATCACATTGGAATATGTTATAAAAGCATACAGACAGGATAAGTGGAAATATAGCAAATCATATCCACAGAAGGTGAGGGAGTACAATGAGACCCCTACATAGTCACAATATAGAAAAAATATATATAGAATTACTGCTCTTCACACCATAATTTAGTATCTGTGCTTGTCTGGTCCTTATTTTGAATGCGAAGTGACAGATGTAAACCACAATATGAATAAGAGGCAAGATTTATTTAAATGTTTTGTAGATTAGAAACAACAATAAAAATTTTCCTAACTAGTAAAAAGATTAACTTGATAAGTAACTAAAGCACTTTAGCAAAATCTCTGCTGATAAGCTATGATTATGTCTATTTGAAGAGAGCATAAAAAGAGGAAGTAAACACTATATATATTTGTACTTTGAAAACAATACAAAAAGGGGTGGGTTTTTTGTTGTTTTTGTTTGTTTGTTTGTTTGCTTTTTCAATTGAAGTTTGAACATTTCAGTCTCTGCCATTCATAAACAAATACTAAAGTACAGAAAGAGCCAAAACTCAGAGATGAAAAATGAGACACAAACACTACTTATATATTAAAAACACAGGAGTGAATACTGATAAGGAGTAGGGCTTTGGCTTTGAGGCTGTCAAGAGTGATTTATCAACTCAATTAACTGTACTTTCTAAATTCTGGACCTACATCTTCCTTCTCATAACATGAGAGACTCAAGCAGTCAAAATTAATCCCACACAAAATTTCTGCAACAAAGCTGAGGAGCACTCAAGCATACATGGTTTTCTACAATTTCATCTCATAAATGAGCTACAAAGTCTCAAAAACAAGGATTCACCATTCAGCATGGTACAACTGCTTTAAAGCCAGATCAATCACAGTTATTCAGTTACAGTTGTTTGGTCTTTTGCTTTCCTGGTTTTCCTGCCATATCCCAAAATTCCAACGTTGATGGCAAAACCAGAAGAGATAATTACCTGGTTTTGTTCCCACCTTGCGACTCCTGTAGGTTACATAATCCTATGTGAAACAGCACTTCTAAACAGCTTTCTGGTTGCTGAAGCAGTCAGGAATCTCAAAATACTTACATGCTACAATGAAGATAGAAGAGCATGGTAACGGCTCAGAACTTCCTAAAAGTGCCTCTTGAACTATTTGCCCCAGGGAAAAGTGAGTAACACTTTGTGGGAATAAATCACTGCAAGAGACAATACTCTTCTTCTAGAAAGTGAAATTTCACACAGTACTTACGGTATGCCAGTGAATAACAAATTCCAACATAGTCCAACAAGAAGTTTTTTAGATGCAAATTTTTCATAGTGGTTGAAATAAGCAGCTACAACCTGACCAAATTTATAACTATACAACAGAATAATAATAATAATAAAAATAAAGTCAAGATCAGCAGGCAGCAAAGTTACACCTGTTTAGCAGCAAAGAGCACTGCATTTTCTAGCTGCTATTTTATCAGCTCACTCACACATACATCAGCAAAGGAGCAGGATAATAACTTCTTCCAAAAATGGGTTTGCCTCTTTTGTAAATAACCTAGGGGTCCTGCTGCAGGAAGGGGCATCCAGATGGTTCCACTACTTGACAAACTGGACTTCCCAGAGCATATATTATGAACAGAAAAATCCTGCTCATGAAATTGCTCAGCTTTTAACAGAAAGTAAGTTTTTGTAGAGTCATCACAGATCCTGGCACTGGCCAGGGCAGCAGCTTTCCTCTAGAGTGCAGCAGTGAAGGAGGAATAATAACCTGTGTTGTAGGAGCCATTACCAAGGACAGTTTCTAGATTACATCAAGCAGTTCTAACAGTCAAAGCACAACCTTTACCTTTCTTTCCAAAACTCTGCAAATCTAGGCCAAAAGAATCACTCAAAAAAATTGAATACAGCCTCCAATATTTCCATATGGACAGAAAAATTAGGCATTAATAACAAAGAACAAGCAATGTTCTCCTAAATGTAAGAGGTACAAGACTAATAACTAAATGTATCTTGTCTCAGCTACAGACACAAGAGACAACCACAGCGGAAGCTGACAGGAAGGGTTTGGAACAGATATTAAGGTATCAGAAATAACAATAAACTGTACAGCAGAGCAGCCAAACAGTCTGTGTAGCTGAGGGGAAAAAGCAGGAGAAAAGTACTGACTGGTTTAGCTCTAGTGCCAGTTGATGTCTTCCATCTTTTTAGTGAAGATCTGGAAAGACAACGGGGGCAAAAGCAGCAGGAAATAGAGAATCTGATACCAGTAAGTACTGTCAGTAGCACAACAAATGTTTAAATGTTCACATTTTGTAGCCTCCACGGAGAGAGAGAGAGAGAAAAGTTTAAGCAGGAACATGATGAGAAACAGTAAAAAAGATTTACAGACATTTACAGAAAGTTTCTTTGAAGTATAAGGTGCAGACTGGGAGAAAGCATATGGTATACCAATTTGAAAAGTTGAAAGGATGTGAACAGAAACTGTTGAGATCTCAGGTAGGAATTGGCTTCTTAGGGGGGGTAAAAAAAAAAAAAAAAAAAAAAAAGGCTGCAAATAGGCTTTGAAGTGTCTTGAAGGAAACAGTTTATGTGTGAGATCCAGTGTAAGAGGAGCCTGAGGAGGAACATGAATGAGAGATGATTCAGTAGAAATGGAGGAAAATTCTCTCAGTAGGACATTTATAAGTAGTATGACTGGAGCAAGATGGCAATTGCAATCCAAAAATTTGTCAACAGAATAATGCAAATGTGGACAAGAGATTCACTGTGATAAATGGATTAAGAAAAAATAAAAATAAAACCCCTGAAAGTTGCTTTATAGTCAGAATTTGCAAGACTGTCTGAGACCTCGCTCCAGGTTCTAGGATCCATCACATCATAGAAAAATATTAGATTTCGATGCCACACAGAATATCCACAGCAAAAGAGAGTGAGGAAGGGTTAAAAAAAAAAGAAGAAGAAGAAGAAGAAGATTTAAAGCTATGATTTAGCCACATTGAGGTATCTAAAGATCTGTTAACAGATGTGAGATACACAAGACAGTATTTCATATGGGACAGAAGGAGACACGCAGAGTTACAGACAAGAAGAAGGCAGCTGAATTTGTATATGAGGCTGAATCCATTAAATTAAATGGATTTCAACCAATGTATGCTGGCATACTCTAATGAAGTCAAGGGAGTTAATGTAGGTTTTCTTATAGTTAAACCATGTCAGCTGTGGCTTAAGTGATACAATGGATCTACACACACACACAAAAAGTATCTCCTGAGCAACAGAACAAGAAGTCTGCAACCTCAGATTGAATTGCTCCTAAACAGCACACACAAATTAAGGCACATTTTACAGAAATGAGCACAGATATTCTGATGTTTTGTGTGGGACCTTAACTATCTATTCTGACTTTGTATCTATGGAGAGACAACAGGTAAACTGCAGTTGAAAAACCAACAAGTACTGAATGCTGTCTAAAGCAAGGGTTGAAAAGATTGCTCTGCATTGGTTTGCTTTCAGAAAAGATACTACAATATTTCTTTGTCATACAAAGGCTGGTTTTTCCCTCATCCCTTGTCATTCCCCTCAGAATGATCACAGAAATTGTGAGTGACATTGGAACTGCTGTGCTGAGCCAGTATGAGCAGGATATTTCTTGTACTTGGCTGATTCCCCTGAAACCAGATGGGATAAGCTTAGAGCTACCTTGAAACAGCAATAGGCAAGCTCACTGCCAGCAACAGCCAGACTAATCAACTTAAGCTCTTTTCTTTTTTACCATGAAAAACAGAGAGCACTTATAGTTCATAAATAAAATTTTATTACTCAAGTTCCTATAGCTGGCAAAATAAGTCATACTAATAGACATGTTTTTTAATACTTAAGTATATTTCATAACGAAGAAAAAACAATATTCAGGATTACTGAAGGAATATTTACTCAGCTGCTATAGAAAAACACTGTCTCCAAACGCTCATATGTTTAACGGCCAATTAACTCTGACCACTTTTAGTGTTGATAGGCACCAGAATTATTGAAATCTATCTTTCCTAATCAAAAAAGAAGGGGTGAGTTGGGGAAAAATATGTGTCATTCTTGTTCATTCCAAAGAAGACGCCATACAATAAGCTATGGATGATAATCAAAGGCTTGCTGATACTTCTGTTCTGATTTCCAAAGAACTGTTCCCACCACATGAAAGGAAATGGAACCTGTTTTCATAAAATGCACATACTGGACTCTCCAAAAATCTGCAGGGCTTGCGTGCTGGACCCACACAAACTTATGAAATTTCATAAATTCTCAAAAGTGGGAAAAAGCAGTCATGTTATTCCTCTGACTCAGTAATCACAAAGTTCATAGAGACAATGATTCTCCTCAGAACATATTTCACTTCTTCAAACATGAAATGAATTCCAACCAGAACTGCCAGACCATGAATGCTGAGGTGCTGGCATGGTTCTGCCACAGGCAGCAGCAGAGGACTTCTGTAAATAAACTGGAGTATCAAAGCACAAAACACTGATGAACACTGAAGGACTAGGTGATGAACAAAGGGCAGAGAAATATCAGGAGGTCCATAGGCAGTACAAATGGACACCATTTACACACAAGGGCCATATATCAGGCTGTACTACTTGCACCAGAAGAATGGTTGTTGTTTTTTTGTTTTGTTTTGTTTTTTTGTTGTTGTTGTTTCTTTTGGTTTTTTGGTGAGTTTTTTTTTTTTTTATGTTAGTCTTAGCTTGAAACAAAAAAGAAAAGTAGTAAAAGTACATTTGCATTAAGTGCTCAACAGAATGAGCTTCCACATAGAGAAAAACAGGCTCTAAATATTCATCATATGTCTAAATTCCATTAAGAAAATGCCAGACTACTGCAGAGCTTTTGGGGAGAAGGACTTTGGCCATAAAAATGCACTTAGATGTAGTTTATATGACTGCTGAAGGATGCATAGTGCAGGATAGCTTTAAAAAATAAATACAAAAATCTTTAAGCTTAATAAGTATTAGAAGCCTAAATACTTCACTGATCTAGACACTTGTTAAGAATATTTACTCAGACTGCAGATGCCTAGAGAGACCACGTGCTGCAGGAAGACATCTTTTATGCATGGGGTGTCTATATCATCTAGAATTTTATGTAGATCTTTCTTAAATTAAATACTGAAAGCCAGACTCCAAGAGCCTTTAAAAATAAATTCTAATGAATGTCATACATATACTTAAAATCTCTGTTTTATGAAAGTGAAAGACTCTATTACATAGCAAGAGGAAAATAAAATGTATTAGAAAAATAAATCAGTTTCCTCTCATAACGAGTACCTTTTAAAGCTTTCATGGGAACATATTCGCCTGATATCATGCTAAAACCTTACTGTTCAAAAAAAAAAAAGAAAAAAAAGAAAAGAAAGAAAAAAGAAACCTCAAAAAACCCTCTCTACATCATGCCATTTTGTTTCTAAACTAAAAAATTAAAGGTTATCATTTGACAGACTGAATTAACATATCTGGGAAATGATTAATCCAAAAGGGAATCACAGATATGTGTTCTCACATAAAGTAATAAAATGAGGGCTAAGGACAGCCCTGGAAACTGAAGGAAATGTTGGAATATTGGTTAACTATCACAAACAATATTAACTCCAGGGAAAGTGCCTCCTTAATGAAACAGATCACATAAAGAGAGCTTACAAGGTCACATCTGTAATTATTTTTTTGCTGAGGATGTTGTTTCCTAGATTAAAAACATTTTTGTTGGAAGCTTTAATAAATTTGCTTTTTTTTTATTATTATTTTTTTAAAATGTTTGATTTTTTTAGTGATATTAGATGCTTATATAATTCAAGTTCCTAGAGTCCAACCTTAGAGAAAGCAACTGCTAGTTTATACAGGAAACTTCTACTGTTTACTATGTCTCTATTAGGAGTAGCAACCTGTCCACACATTTTGCTCCCACCATAAGTTCCATCAGAGGGCATACAATGGGGAGAAGTAGAGAAGAAAAAATGGAGTAGGAAAACAGATGAAACCAGAGGAAGAATTTACACTGAACATCAATATAACTCCCCCACCATCTCCCTCCTGCTCTTTCAAGTAGTTCTCTACGTAAAACCCCCACTTGAGACAGACTTTGCTGTCACAGCCTCAGGTGATGATAACCCTAAACTTGGTGAACTGTTATCCTGGAATAAATGTCCATATCAGCATCTTGCTTTTTTTAACACCTTCACTCCTACTAAGTACCACCTTAGTCTTTCTTTCTGGTATCTCATCTCTGACAGCTGATATTCCCCACCTGAGCATGATGACACGTGCAACTCACACATTTTTAATATACTTCTGGAAATAGCATAATTTTGCCAAATGCTCAGAAGTTCCCTGCACTGGCCTAGTCTAGGAAACCTAGACTGGAAGAAAAGGCCCTTCTGCACACAAATGAAAAACTGAAAAATTATGTAGGGAGGTAAAAACGGAAAACGCAGGAAGGGACTGAGTACAAACTCATCCAAGTGCCAGTCCCGGCCTCATTCCTTCTGCTTCTGAGCCTAAGAGGAGCCACTGCCACTGCACTGTCCAAGAAAGTCCTGCAGCCAGGCCTCTAACACCCTGAACTCAGACAGAAATGAAAACAATTCTAGGTGATTTCAGGAAAGGCCACAGACTCAACTTCCTCACAAGTGCTGTTCACAATTTGTATCAAACAATGAGATCTAGCCTCAGCAGATCTCCCCAGAAATTAGATGAATTGCATTGTTTGACTTCTGAAGAAATCAGCTATGCATACACACTGAGGATGACCCATAATACTAAATAAGTCATGAAAGAAAGAATAAAATTGAGTTTATTTCAATTTTTTTTTTTTTCCAGAGAACTAAATAAATAAATAAATGCACTGAAAATAGTTTTATTCATAAATGTTGGGTCAAATATTATTTTTCCAAACTCCTAAGGAGCAGCTCTGGGAAGTATTGCATACTGAACCAGAGGTAAACCAAGTGTAGATAAACATGGTGAAAATGTTTAACATGTGCCAAAATAAGTTCTCAGAGCAATGTCTTCAGTATGGTCTCATTTCCAAAAACGAGTTTATTGAAATAATTAAAGCAATTTCAAGTAGCTAGTCTAAATTTGATTTTGCAATAATCACATTTATATCCAACTGCATAAGAATACATATTAAGAAATAAAGAAGCTCATCTGAATAAGATTAGAATTACTTCATAATACTAGCCCACAGCATCTCTCAGATAATGTTTTCTGTCAATAATCTGAACTTACCATGTTGATTGGGTCAACTGGGCCAATGCTGTTAACATAGACATCTGTTTCAATTACGGTAGTTCTCACTAAAAAAGAAAAAACAGCAACCATAATAATTGCATATTCAGTTTATTCTCTACATTGATAATGTATTTTATTAAAATAATAATAAATCTGATATTATTTTATTAGATTCAGAAAAATTACATCTCTGGTTTGTGCATTCTGTGAAGAATCATATATGACTTAGCTTCTTTATCCCATATGAATTAAGTTAAAATTATCAAGATGAATTTTTTGTATCTTAAGGCAACCTACATTCCATCTATACTTTGTGAATATGTGTAAGATAGATACAAAAAATATCAAAGGTAAAGGAAGTGGGGAGAAAAAAAGATTCTTCTGGCATAAAAAAGTAACACAAATAGAAAAAAATGTTCAGAAAAAGGACGTTTGTACAGTAAACCAGAAGGTCTGGGAGCAGACATGTTTACCAGCTGCAAGAAATCAGTATGCAGCATTTCCTACTGAAGACATCCAACAAAAATAAAACAACTTTTAACCACATATTTCTTCACACAATTGCACCTATGGATTGCCAATATACTTTCATCAGCTTCATCAACATATTTCTCCACACACCAAACTGAAAGATGATCAAGAAATTCCAATATAATTACTGTTTCTGAGCTGACAAAGTTAATTTTTTCAGAAATACATTTTTTTAATTCATTTACAGAAAGACACAAAATCTAAGCAAATTTCCACAAAAGTCACATCTGATGTACGTGTCATTGATAATTTTGTTGTTATCTCCAGGCTGCTGCATAGAGGAAAAAAGATACAAATGGAAGAGGTCAGGATGTGATACAGGAGAGGTCTGCATTTAAACAACACCTATTTCCTATGTACTTTTTTTCCACCTTGTATGATAGACAGAGTGGCAATGGATGAACACAAGAGGGTTAATTCTGAAGTTCTGCTGGTCTTTCTCCCATGGTCTAGCATGTCAGAATGAAGTCCCTCTGTTCATTTGTAGACATAAAGGGGGAAGGTACAAGAAAAATTTGATTTCATAGAAGAGGGATTTTCCATCACCAGATTTGATTTCTTCACACTGTATATCATTAGAGATCTTCTAAGCCTTTTATAAGAGATATAAAATCTTAAGTAACACAGAATTTTTCAAACCTCAAAAACCTAGAACTCAGACACACAGAAAGAAATAGGGTATCATTAACAACACTTCCAGCTATGATAACAGGCAAGATACATTTCCTAATTATCCACAGATACCTTTTCCCTCCCAGTCTCACTTGACAGGAAATTCTCCTTGATCCCAAATCCGATTACAAATATCCTGAGCTCGTGACTAAGACACGCCAGTCAGGCTGCACAAAGGGTTTTCTGTACAACCACAGTGTGCCGAGTCACTTGATCACTCTTCTGTCTCCAGCGTGCTCCATATAAAGTTTAAATGGACTCTGGAAATCAATTTGTTTCCTGAGGAAAAAAATAAGTACTCCCTGATCTGCAAATGGCTTAAGTACCTGCAGGGCTCAGAAAGGAAGGGGGAAAGCACAATAACTCATATGCTTAGACTGAAATATTAAAAAAAAAATGTATACACACCTATTTGTATGCATGTGTGTAAGGTAACATATACTTTACATGTGCCACATCTCGCAAATACATATCTACTGCCATTGATTTTGTGAATTTATTTATTTACGCAACAGAAAAAACTCCTCAATTTAATCACTGCCAGACTAGAATGCAAGGAGCTGAATTAAAACATATCTTTCTTCATTGCTCAAGCAATGCTGAATCCAGTATTTTGCCTCCAGATTTGTAGGAAATATCTAGTTCTCCTTAGTGCTAGGAAACTTTTATTTAGAGGTTCAATTCTTTGACTAACTTGTAGCACAACTTAGCCACATGCTAAACCTGTTCCTCAGACACAATTATCTGCACAATGATTAAGGTCACCTCTCAAACTTGGATATGATGAGAAGTTCATATCACACACACTGAAAATGCAACTCATGGTTTATCTGTTCAGCTTTAACTTCTAAACTTACATTATTTTTTCCAGACTCATCTTGAAATTTGGACACCAGAACAGGTATTCTTTTTAAATAGCACTATCAGTGTCTCATGAACACTTCTAGTTTTCTACTTAAAATATCTCTTCTCAAAAAGGACTTACCTCAGAACAGTCCTCTGGGAATTATATGCCTAAGAACTCTCCATAATTATTATAAAATAATAATAATATAAATAATTACATTTTTTCCTAAATCACCACTTTTCTGTGAAGAACCTCTCACCCTGAAATATAAGCCACAGGCTTTCTTTCCACACGGCTATCTCACTTTTTTTTCCCCTACAATTAGCCTTTGTCTGTATCTCTGATTTTACTGAAGGAGGGGATTACTCTGCAGATGCAACATCTCTCTTGCCAAGTCTTTTCGCCATCTGCCAAATTTTCCACAGAAATTCATTGGTGAAATAATTCAAGATATCATTATTCTTGATCAAGTCATGCTTGTGAGACCCAACAATAGACAATCCTACCATTGATATTTCCTTATTAATGACTAAATTTTGAGATCTGTCAGTGAGACAGTTTTTAATATGGACTGTGTCAATTTTATGAAATTCCAGCATGCAGCAAGCAGCACTTAATCTGCCACAAGGGCTCTCCTGTAATGTGCCACAGAGTTCAATTTGCCTTTTCTGCACTGCTCTGAGTAAGATCATTAGAGCTATTAAGAGCCAGTGAAGGGTCTGAAAATCCACCTCTGTTGAAATTATTTTAATTGACCCAAATGATACAAAGCTACAGATCCAGTGCAATAAGATTGGAAGAGGCTGTTTTGTTTCCTTAGTTCTTCTGTGCAGAACTGATCCCAGTGCTTCTGTGAATTAGAAGAAAGAATTCACTCTACTCATGTTTGTGAGCTAGAAGTGATATGAGCCCATGAAAATGATAAAAGCTGGAAGAAAATACATTCTTGATACTAATTTGACCTCCATATAATTACTGTGGCTCATTTGCTTTCCACAAAGAGCTAACAGCGATAGATGGTTTGGAAAGATATTTCATCTTATTTTATTTAGGAAATGTAGTAACAGCCTTGAAAAAACTATGAGTAGGAAGAAGCCTATTTAACAAACCCTGAGTGCAAAGCAGTACAGTAAACCTTATAAATTTCTAAAGAAGAGGAGAAAATGATAGCCCACTTTAAGTATTTGCACTGAAAGAGGCAATAGTAAAGCAAGAAGGCGAGAGAACAGTAGTTCTCCCTGCATATTAAATAGGAAGAGTGAAGAGCATCAGGCAGCTGCCCCCAAGAGAGAGTTCATCAGCTCCTGAAGTAGCTGATGCATGCAAGGAACTCATACACTATGCCTGATGTGAAGAAATACACTCACACTTCTGATTTCCCACTTTGTCACATTTTCTTCACTAGAATCATAGAATCATTTGAGTTGGAAGGGACCTTTAAAAGTCATCTAATCCAATTCCCCTGCAAGGAACAGGGACACCTACAGCTAGGTCAGACTGCTAAGAGCCCAGTCCAGCCTGATCTAGAATGTCTCCAGGAACAGAGCATCCACTACCTCTCTGGGCAACCTGTTCCAGTGCTTCACTACCTTTACTATAAAATATATCCAACCTAAATCTTCCCTCTTCTAGTTTGAAATCATTTCCCCTTGTCCTTTCACCACAGATTCTGCTAAAGAGTCTATCCCTTTCTTATAGCCTCCCGCTATATACTGAAATGTCACTATTACAGGTCTCCCCGAAACCTTCTCTTCTCCAGGGTAAACAGTCCTAGCTCTCTGAGTCTGTCAACACAGGGGAGGTGTTCATCCCTTGGAGCATTTCTGTGACCCTCTTCTGGACATACTCCAATTGGTCCATGTCGCTCCTGTACTGAGGACTCCATATCTGGACACAGATATGACTCCAGCTGAGGTCTTATCAGTGCAGAGCAGAGGGGCAGGATCACCTCCATCATCCTGCTGACCTTCTTTTAGCTGAACTTTTATTGCTTTCTTTGATGCAGTCCAGGATACAGTTGTCTAGCTGGGCTGAGAGGGCAAATTACTGGCTCACATCCAGCTTGCCATCCACTCCAGGTCTTTTTCGGCAGGGCTGTGCTCAATCCTTTTATGCTCCAGCTTGTATTGATAAAGTAAATGTCTCTTCTTTAGGAAGTTTAACCAGTATTTGATGGGTTTTGAGCATCACTTAACACAAGCATGTAGCTAAGGACAGGCTTGGTCTCTGGAAAGAAGTAAGTGACTCATGTCTGAAGTTTAAGAGTGAGAATGAATCTCCTCACAAGAAGCAAGACATGGAAAAAAGTGTTTCTTGGAAGACATGACCACTGCTTCCCCGGCAAAGAATGATGTTGAAATCCCAAGGCATATTTTGAACACCAATTTGGGTTCAAAGTCTGTACTTTGGAAAATGTTACCTATGGATTAGAAAAATCACACTGATATATATCCACCTCGATCCACCTCAATACTTTAGTAATTGCTCTTGCTATTAAAAATGCCTCTTTTTCAGCCTGTATTTAACCAGGTCCAATTTTCAGCCACTGATATGTGAAATCTTTCTGCTTGCTATGTGGAAGACCTTTCTTTATCTTGACAAAAATTATAGTTTTGATTTTAAAAGCACAGAATATTGCCCTTTTTATTGCTGAATATTTCTCCATTTTCATTAATCTAGTCCTCAAAATTACCTGATAGCAAGTTAGTCCATCTAAACTCACTAATTTGCTCCTTTAACTTATCAAGAATGTGCATTTTAGAATGAAAGTCCAACATCTGTCTTTATATATCACAATTTTTCGATTTAAACAAATTTAGTTAATTTCATTTGAGATTTCTTTTTTTTTTTTTTTTGAGCAAGCTTTCTCTAACTCCTCAACAATTGCCTAAAGTAATCAATGATAAAGCAGCTATTCAGCAAATAAATTAGGTGATGACCACATTCAAGGATAGCCAAGTTTTTAATGCTTCAATACTACTTCAATATTATTTAGTATAACAATGCAATTCTCACAGTAATTTATCTAAGACTATTACTTGTACAACTCTCTGTATTAAAAATTCAGCTTCAAATGGCTACAGCAGGCTTCCAGCTCTACCTATAAAGAATTTTTTCAAAGTGATTTTAATGAAAGTAGAAGTAATTCACTCTTATTCTTATATCTTTTTTGATTTAAAAAAAAATCTCTAGCAAAGGTTACCTTATAGTAAGTATAGTATTGCTTTGTTAATATATCAACACACTAAGTTTGTATCAGTAATTAAAAGGATTTATACTACAGATCAGAAGCTCCAGGTGGCAACTGCCATTATTTCATACTGAGCAGAATGTACTTTAATAACAGTATCTTTGTGCTCCATACATCTAAAAATATGTTGCATATAATGAGTTAAAGTCTAATTAGTTTAATAAACATAGGAAAGAGTAGCAATTAACAAATCAATACGACTCATGGATATTAGTATGAGACACACAGAAAATGACACAATGTGGTTTTCTGAAATTAAATTTCAGTATTGCAATGGATTTTTTAATTTTTATTTGGCTCTCTTTTATCACATCACTCTGCATATTCAACAATGAAACCCCTTTTCCTACTCTGAGATGCTGTGTCAACATGAGGAGGAAAATTAAATTTGACTCTGTTATTCAAACCCCAAAAGCCTAGGCTCAAAAATATACAAAAGTCTTGCTATTTTAACTGAGCTCTGTAATTCAGTAATAATGCTGCATGGGAAATTATTACCTTGAAAGATAATTATAATTCCAGTCAATAACCTTGCTGTAGAAGGAGTGACCAACTCTGAAGATGTGTAATCTGACACTAAACTTTATCCACATAATTGACTCAGAATAAGATGAATGTGTCACAGCCTGATTTTATTTTTCTATGTCAAATATCTGCTGTTAAATATCTCAAACAGCTGGACACAATATGATACCTGTATTTAAAGCTGGCATTTTGTCTTACTTTTGCCAAAACTCTGCAACTTTCTCTCTATACAAAAGAGAGCTAGACTTCACATTTGCTCTCCTGGCAACAAAGTGAACACACTCCAGTGTCTCCTGTTCTCATCACTCTAGCTTTTCATGAGCCTTTCAGTATTTGGACAGAGGCAGGACCCAGATAGAAAAGGTCAAAAACGTAGCATCAGGAAAGTGAGGAAGAAAAAGTAAGGGAGCATTTATGTGAGAGCAGCTAGAAACTAGAAAGTGCTTTCTTTCAGAAATAATAATTCTACCAATAATTGAAATCCAGAAAGCTGGACATTGTAGTACTCAAAAAAGACTCAAAAAAGTTTTTGCTCGACCAAGACTCAGTGTATAATCAACAAAGCAAAGGTAAGGATTACATCAAAAAATTTTGGTGCCTCTCAAAATCCACTGGACATCTAAGAATGAACTCCTCTTCCTTTATTATCCCTTTTTTTTTTTCTTCCATGTCAGAGTTTTAAGGGGAGAGAAGAGAAAAAGTATTCTTATTACTCTCATCCCCACATACCAGCTAATTATTAGAAGGAATCCTATTGGAGAAAGTTTATCCCCTCATAATTCTTTTGTTGTCCACTGCATCAAACATTCTGGGGGGAAAAAAAAAAAAAAAAAAAAAAAAAAGATACTATATATCTTTCATGAGTTGAGAAATTAAGAAAAAATATGCTGGAAGATGTTTTCTGTTGTCTGTTCACAGTAATACACTGAAATGAACATGAAGGAAAAGACAATGGAGGGACTTTTTGTGAGGGCTGGTAGCAACAGGGCAAGAGGAAATGGCTTTACACTGGAAGAGGGTAGATTTAGACTAGATATTAGGGAGAAATTATTTACTGTAAGGATAATGAGACACTGTAAAATGTTGCCCAGAGAGGTTGTGGATGCCCCTTCCCTGGAAACATTCAAGGTCAGGCTGGATGGGACTTTGAGCAACCTGGTCTAGAGGGAAATGTCCCTGCCTATAGCAGGGGGTTTGGAAGTAAGTGAACTTAGTGGTCCCCTCCAACACAAACCATTCTGTGATTCTATGCTAAACTTCAAGGGATTCCATACTGTGACAGGAAAAGAAAAAAATTCATCAATATCTTCAGGGTAACAGTCAACAATAAAATAGAACTAAGAAATGTAGGGAGGGAAAGAATTTTTCAGAAGCTTTCAAAATAAAAATACTTAGTCTGAGACTGCATCACTCTGTTTTCCTACCTAAATGAAACAAGTCTAGATTGCACTACTGTTTATTGTATAAGCAGCTTATAGACTTACATTGCATTCCTTTCGTAGGAAACACCAGGCATTAAGTAAATAATTTTGTCCTCCACCTTTCTTTGTAGTTTAGAAAACAAACTTAAGGAAAACATTTTTCTTAGTTTGATCCAGCAAACACATGGTAGATGACAGCTGGTGACGTTTCCATGTATTCCAGGATTTCAACACGAATGCTTTCAAATATTAACACTTAACAGTTACATTTAAATTGACATTTTGATTCTTGAAAGACAAAATTGACTTCCTACTAGCTGCAAAGTTTAAACTGCAGTAATGCAGTCTTCCTTTCTATAATTCTCCAGAAAAGATATTGCTATAAACTGACTTTGTAAATTCTTGCAAAATTTTTCAAAATTTGAGCTAAGGAAAAAATGAGTGCTGAATTGAGTCAGATCTCTATAAAATACACATATAGTGCATTTTCTAAAGAGAGAAAATATCTAGGAATAATACTTTAAACTCCTGCAGACCCTTTTTTTTTTTTTCCAAAATTGTGATAATTCATATATATACTTACATTTGTCAGAAGATCTTAGAGTAACAAGACGATATATAAT